>NC_028357.1:29173501-29228649 GCF_000741045.1 Vigna radiata var. radiata
GATGTAGGCTACCATAGAAAGTTATAATTCTTTATGGAGAGAAGTGATAGGAAATTGATTATTTAATTTTGGATGGATCCCATGGTGTAAAATAAAGTGAATTAAACTTCTAGAAGGGTGTTGTATTAGTTACAAGGGGTAAGATTATAAGATTTAAGCAAATTAAATGAAAATGTTGGCACATGGTTTTATTTTTTATTTTTTGAAAGAGAACGTTATTAATTAAAAGTGTTTTATTGGGTTATTAATTTGAAAGCTTAAACATGTGATTTGTTTATAATTCAAAGGTGTGTGAATTGGGAAATATCGAAATATGATTTCATGGTTGTTTATGGGAGTTTCAAATGTCGAATCTCTTGGTGAGATTCTTAGTGTTTTAGAATGAAAGTAGTAGCTCAGTCTTGGGGGTCTTCATGACGCTCCAATGGTCTTTTTTCTCACGTAGAGAGGATTGGACCATGTGGTGAGAAGTAGCAGGAGGTCTTAGTCTTGGAGGCTTTCATCATGCTCCAAGGCGCGGGGGAGCCTAAGTATCACAAGCCACCACGGGTGCATGGTCCGCCATAGCTCGACTATCATTCTAAAGTCCGGACGAGTCAAATTTAGTATTCAACATGTTAGGAATTATGCCTTAATCTGTTTTGATTAAAAATTTAACTCTTGTATATTATATGTTTGATATGATGCATGTTTTTTTTTTTTATATAATTAGCTCACCCTTGCATTTGTTTGTGTTTGTGTCATGTTTTCTTCTGTTTTCCTTACGAAGATCATCCACTTGGATGAGAGCAGATGGCGTGGAGGATATCTTGGAAACAACTCTTAATGGAGATGGAAATGCCGCTGCCTAGTTCATTAGACTTTACTTTTCTTAGTCTTAGATATTTTTGAAGAACTTTATTTGTTATGTTTAAAGTTTTAAATTTCTATCCTTTTTAGGAGAATTCTATTTCTCCAAGTTCCTAAATTCTTGTACTGCTGAAGGATGACCTGTAATCTTAATTGTCTCTAATATACTCTAACTGCTTTCAATTATTATATATGATGACATCTTAATTATGTATGTTTTTCTGTATAATTGGAATATCACAAGAACAAAATATATATTGACAATAAATATGAGAACGGGAAGAAGACTAGAATTAATATATACATAATTATTCTCATCTTTAATTAATTAAAATGTTAAATATTACTCATATACATACTCGCACTCAATCTAAGAATTTCTGGTTAAAATGAAATCAGATTTAGACAATACCTATAAAGAAAAAATTATTTGTCATTTTTACAGGAGAAAAAGAGCTTGAGTAAACTGAAAAGAAACAAGACCGCGTTTAAAGGTACACTTTTGGCATTCTATTTTTCTAATTTTATGGACACGTGTCAGTACGAGATTCATTGTTGTAATCCAACGACACAAGTTCTATTGACTGGTTCTACGGTTAGTACAGAAAAGCTCGTTAAGCCGTGGCCTAAGTCTTAGATTTGGGGATTCACAACGACTCCAGAATGAAAACCAGCTACTAAGTATATGTTTAGGGCAACTATTATGTTAATTTTTCGATAATAAATCTATCATAGTTATATTTGATTATAATCAAATTTAATTAAACAAATCACTAAAACGACCATTTTAAAATAATTAGTTCGTTTGGGTGCACAAAAAGTATAAACTTTTATAAAATAACGTATGGAAAATAATATGTATAACGTTAAAACGAAAAAAGAAGTTAGAAAATACTTACATGTGTGTGTGTGTATATATAGAAATAATGTCCATTTATAATTAGACGTGCAGAAGGTTTTTTGAACACAAGCAAACGTGGCTATACAGAATTGCTATGAAGCAAACAGTAGATAGATTCTGTTACATATCAAAAACAGCTTTATTTTTCTGGTGGTAGTCACTGATCCACCCTTCTATTAGCTTTATCTCAGTCTCCCTCTGCTCTACCAACCAACGAGGATCATTTTGAGTCGAAGGGCGTAAATCTATGTGGTGCGCACCTGAGGAACAGTTTAAGAAAAAAAATTAACTTTTGATATCAAAATATTATTCAAGGAAAATAATATGTTTTTAATTCTTATGCTTTTGGTTAAACGTAAATATCGTTCCTATATTAATGAATTTGGTCTCAAATTCTAAAAAACATTTGGCTTTAGTTCATATTTGCTAAGAATTTATTATTAGAAGAGCCAAAATCTATCAACATCAGTAAAAGGACCTTGATAATGATTAACTAAGAGTATAAGAACTAAAAACACTTTTTTTTTTTTTTATGTTTTAATGCTATCCACAAGCTTGTGAACTCTCAGGAACTCACTAGCACTCCATCTTTTAAAAGTTTTATGAGGAAGTTTCATGTAATTGTTTAATCAATAAACCAAAACAACAGTAGTTATAACAGTGACACGTATGGAAAAATGAACAAAAGAATAGACTAGGATACATACAACAGGAAATTAACAAATTCAAAATAATAAATGTCTTTTTACCTTCTTCAGTGACAAGTGAAACAACACTTTCAGATATATTCTGCAAAACGCTGTACCAGAAACAATTTGCGTGTTGGAATTTGATAACATCTCTCAAAGATAACTTCTTGGAAAAGTATAAAACATAGTAGCCAAGATATTTACAGAATAAATAATATATCACCTTCCACCACTCCATGGATCCAAGAGACCATTTGAGAAAATTATATTACTTCCAAATTTCTTCAAGGTGGTATGGATATCCTTCAAACAAGTTGCAGCATTTTATCAGAATACTGCTTTTTAGTTTTAATTGACCATGCATCATGCAATCAATCTATTTGAATAAAATCACAAAGGGATAGGACCATTTATTTCAAACTATCAGCTATCTTTCATTCATTTTCTGGCAGAATGAATTCGTGTTGCAAGTTGAAAGAAACTTCTGAGAAAATTTATATAGGCAGATCTACAAACGCAATGTTGTCAAGCAAGAACATAAAAGAGTGACCTGCAGTCACCTCGTTAATCATATTGCAGGTTAACACATTAGCGTGTGCCTTAATACATGCAAGAGTACATTTCTATAGAGAAGGAAATCTCATTATTATCAGAGTGACAATGCCACTGAAAATGTATATTATACCATACAGACAAGATTTTCTATATTAGCACACTATTTACTAGGTCACCCGAAATCACTCTACACTATGCTCCATAACATTATATTCTTTCCTCTTTTCCTCGATCAAATAGTCGTCCAAGTCATATTTAATACTACGTCACCAAACTATTTCACAACTAGAAAAATAAAGAGATAAATATGTTTTTGGTTTCTTAACTTTTAGTAAGAATTTTTAAAAAGAGACTAATTTTAATTTTTTCTTAAAATTAAAGGACCATATACATTTTTAACCAAAAAATAAATAACTACTATCTCAGCCTTTCCACAAGCCCTAAAACTTTTAAAATTGACTTTTTTCTTGGGAGGGGGGAAGGGGAGCGAATTATGAACTAAACCAGAATTTGAAATGATGGTAAAATTTTTCAGTCTCAATAATGGAAAGGTAACTAAGAGTTAACAGTAACTATTTCCTTACATGCCCCCCGAATTCTGTAGTAATCCATTTTGGCCTTGGCTTCACTCCATAATCATTCCAGCATTCCTCTTTAACAGAAGTGTAATTATACTCATACGGTGGAAACATGCTGGAATCCTGGTTGCTAGACATTGGCATAACCATTTCAGTGCAAGCCTACACAATGAAAAAGAAAAATGGAACAAACTAGGATTAAAGAAGACACATTACTCAAGCATTTGTGCTACTAGGCCTCAATACTTATTCAGCAACAAGTGAAATTAAAAGGAGAAAAAACATGTAACTCTTGTAAACCTGCCAATCCCAACCACTCATGCCATGAGGATCATCATCCAGTTCAAAACATTTTTCTTTTCCAGTATAATTGTAGTAGACATTCACTCCTTCATATATCCGCTCCAGAATATTAGTTCCAGCAGGAGCCCCATCAATCCTCTTACAAACCTATAAAACACCATATATATAGTCATATTGATTGGTGAAGACTCAATCAAGCCCAATTGTATCCTCAAATTCTAAGCCAAAGTGAAAGGAGAGAAGAGTGCAAGGGAGCATGGAAAACATGGTGTCTCAAGGAGCACGGAAAGCATGATCCAAGCATGTACCACACCTCCTAGATGACAGCCACATTGGAGAAAACTCTAGATTTAAATTTGAATTTTCAGAACATCTATAACTATATATAGCTGTCTCCTTTATTTGTAATGCACAATGGATTGGATGGATATTTCAGAGTTTTTTTTATCATTTGTCTCATGAGAAAGTGATAATCTTCTTTGACTATTATATTAAAATCCTAGGAATTCTCCAATACACTTATCTTGAGTTTCATCTTCAGTGACGTATTCTCCATTTTCAGTTCTCCGGCTTTTCTATTTCTTGTAGTTTCATTACTTACCTTACTTGTTATTGTTCTTTATATTTCACGCCATTTTTCTATTCCATTTTCAGCTCATATTGTTTCCTTTATTCATTTTATGTTCTTATTTCAATTATCGTTCATTTATTATTTAAATCTATAAAGCAAAGCCGATCTCGATTCCTTCATGTTATTAGGCAAAGTTGCAGTTCATTATATGGTTATATGATGATGCAAGGATATTTAAATTATGAAAGCTTTCAATGCCTAATTGTCTTCTATTACTAAAAGACTTGTCACTAGTAAGCCGTATAATTATCACATACTCTGAAATCAAAAACCATACTAACCTCCCTGATAGGGTGTCCGGGCAAAGTCATCAAAAAATCAGAAGGATATGGGTAGTTCACCATCGCTAAATAACTATATGCAGAATCCAACCAGTCATACAGGTCTCCAGTACTCTTCAATTTCCTTCAATTAGCTTAACTAAATTAGTACAACAGAAGACTAACAAAACATGGATATCACCACTCACAATCATGCCATGCATAAAAAGACATTTTTAAATGCCTTACTGACATAAGTTGAAGGTTTTGGTCAGGCGCTCAAGACCATTATATGTTTGACCCGTAGATATTATTTCATTCCAAGATTGTTTAATATAGTTAAAGCAAGTGAAACTTTCACGCTGTGGACATAAACAATGGAGTAAAACCGTTAGTATAGTATACTAATCACAACACTGATAAATACCTGAACTATGGCCTAACGCTGACCTACCTTAAAACTATTTGAAACAATGTTATAGAAAGTTTCCGGTGGCACGATGTCTTCAAATTGAAGAATCGGAGCTGAAGAAGCAAGTGCTCCAACAGCAATATGAGGATACTTGAGTCTCATCCAAGCAGCCAACACTGCAAAACAACGTTGAAAAGGGTTGTAAAACTAGCTATTCACCATTCACAATGACCTGTTTGAGTTTGCTCAAATCATATATATATATATATATATATTTTCTCTTCGATGGTAACTATATCCAAAAAGATAGCAGTCAGTTTGTTTCATAACTTCCTATCTCTTTACCTATCAATATTAATAAGATATTTTGCGTTTTAGAATGCCGTAGACTTGCAGAAGAGAAAAGTTACTCCTACTTCTACAAAGACGTGACTTTACTTATTCAAAAAACGTGGAATAACAAATCCCTATATGATAAACACGTCCATTTTGCAAGTTTATTAGTAGTTCCTATAGAGGATTAGATGTGAGAAATACCACTTACTTATGGACTTGGTAGTAATGCCCCATACTACACGGTATTACTAATGTGAAATCTCAAAGAGGATCAAACACCTCGAGTAAGAAATTTCCATGACTGAACATTTGTGAATAGTTCATTGACACTTACAATTAGGTGACTTCCAACAGAAACTACTGGACTCTAGTACCACGTTAGAATTTGAATTTAGACATACTAAAAGCCGAAAGGCAGCTCTATAACATAACAGAGGGTTGCCCCTATTCATTTAGCAGTTCAATTATCTCGCCATATCACTAGCTAACCTGAGATCTCCGGTAATAGTGTTACTTACTTCCACCATATGATCCTCCAAACAACACAACGGGGCAATCCTTGGCGGAGAAATTTTGCTTCAGATCAGTGATGAGAACGGAAAAATCAGCGAGCGCCTGTTCAGCGGTGAGATACGACAAGGTAGTGGCATCCTTATACGCTTCCTTTGCGCTTCCGAAAGGCGTAGACTCGCCGTAATATCGATGCTGCCACATTCACACGCGTAGAAACAAGTTGTGAAATCGAGAAATTTCGTTTGAGAACAATTAGTGAAGTGAAGGTGGATAATTTATTAGGCAAAGGAAGCGGAAGGCTTACTTCGGGGAAAACCACCATGGCCCCGAATCGAGGGGCGATTTCCCAGACGAAGCCAGTGTTCTGGGCGAACCATTCGATGTCTCCTTCGTTGCCGCAGTAGAAGAAAATTGGGCCCAAGCGCTGGGGGCCCACCCAGTGTTCGGTGCTGATGAGGTAACGCTGCGGGAACGTGGGTAGTTCCGAGAAACTGAAGTGGTCGAGGCGCTGCTGGAAGTACCTGGTTTCGTAGTGAAATTGCGGTGGCGCGAAAGGGCTTCCTGTTGCTGCCAATTTTCTTAGGAATCGCGGGGAATGCTTCAACGGCAGTGATTGTGCTGAGTGGGAGATCACGATGATGACTGCAACACTGAACACAAGCGTGCTCAAATTCAATCTGTGTCCTCCCATTGTTGCCAAGCTCAACCAGCTTGCCACTCCCAGTCAATTGCAAAGTCACATCCTCTAAGACGAGACATTCGTGGTATGGACCTTGGTTTGAGTTTGGGCCTTAGAATTACTGTTTTTGTTTTTGTCCAAAACCATGCAAAAGTTGTTGTGGACCCATTCTTCTTGCACCCCTTCATGTCCATATGCATTTCTAGTGAGAGTGCAGAAAAACAAGAATACCCTTAGCAAAAATTTAATCATACTTGGGAATTATTTTTATCAGCGCTAATCATATTTGGGATTGCCTGTAAAAAAATTAGTCATATTTGGGATAGGAACATCATGCAAATCATTTCCTATTAAAGCAATTCGTAATCATTCATAGCTCTTTAAGTTTCGTTTGCTTCTTTCTACTTTCTTTT
This sequence comes from Vigna radiata var. radiata, assembly GCF_000741045.1. Classification (NCBI taxonomy): domain Eukaryota; kingdom Viridiplantae; phylum Streptophyta; class Magnoliopsida; order Fabales; family Fabaceae; genus Vigna; species Vigna radiata. The sequence goes on from NC_028357.1 coordinate 29,180,621, forward strand.
TTTCTTTAATATGATGCAGAATAATGATGCACTATCAAAGCTCTAAGGGGCTTTGGGCCATTCATTATTTCTATTTTACACTTTTGTTTTTTCTTTTACTTCTTCATCATTTAGTAAGTCATTTCGAAATCAAGCAATTCAATTTTTTTTTTCTGATATGAGATGTCAATGTCATTTTTTAAATAATATTTAAGTTACCGATTCATAAAAACTTTGAGGATTAAAGAATAACGCCACTCAAATCACTAAATTTAAGAAACAAAAACTATACCCCTCTGCATTGCATTAATTCTTTACTGCGTAGTCGTACAACGCCAAACAATTTTCCAAATTGTGTGATTCTTCTGAGTAATGTTTATTCTTATTTAAAAAAGAAAAATGAAAGACCCTGATTTGCATGGCAGAAGAAAAGGAATTTGCGAGTGATCTTTTCATGTGAGCGTCTTAATTTTTCATTCTTTTCGTTTCCTTCTTCTATTCAGTATAGTGTCATAATCCATTGTGTTATATTAGTTTTATTTAGCTTTAGAATAGTATTTAAGTGCTTGGTAAATGACTTGGTAATTCTTAATAATTCATCGTTAATTTGTTTACATTTTATTGGCATTATCTTAATCCGTGTGTATCTAGAAGAGTAGAAGAATCCGCGTAGATGTTTTGAAGGGACCAGAATGAGAAACTAGTGACGACAGTGAATGCACTATTATTAAAGTGTGCCATAAACTGGGTTTATGCTTGGAATATATGCAAATATATACCCTAGTAGATGTTATTAAAACCTTGTGAATTTATATATATTCTGTGCCAGTGTAGCACGTAAGAATAATCACAGGTCAACCTTCAATTTTCAGAATTTTGCACTAATGAACTTGGAATCAAGATTATACGATATAAAGATGCTTATGCCGTTTGACATACCAAATTACTGTCTTTGAAAACCATTCGTATACAGCTGGATCCTATAGCAATTGGAATGATATTCTTGTGTAGATTTTGCACTCCATTAGGGGCACAAAACCACCCTTGGATAATCTAAACAGGGTTCTATGCGCCCTATAAACCCTAACAACCCATGCTTTATTAACACGTTCGCATGATGTAATGTCAAATAATCAAATGTGAAAGAGAAAGTTTTTCAAAATTAAAAAAGGGAGATTCCAGCGATGGATCAGTTTAAGCGCATAAATGTATATCAGATGTTTTCAGAAAAATGGAGAAGATTATGAGCGATATATTCTTTTCGTAGAGAAAAGGTTCGGTTTATAGATGCATAAGACAATTTAATTAACTAAAGCGTTGAGATTCTGTATCCAATAATGAAATCATTCGGAGAACGATGTTTTCAGACCTAAGTATGTTGAGTCATCAAAACGACACTGACAAGTAGTACCGTGTATTTAATAATTTTGTCCTATTATTGTTTGTCAAACATGCCTTCGAATTCGTTCTGTTGTTCACACTATGTGTATGTAGACATGAGTCATCTCCCAGAATAAAGACAATATAACCAGATCTTTCAACAACTTTGCGTCACCATACTAATACTTTCCCTTTTCTTTAATTACCATAATATTATTCTAAACTATTTTTCTTAATTTTTCTCAAAACTCTAAAACCCTATTTTTACAACTTTTCTTCTTCCTTCTTTCATCTACAAGACACTATATCCAATTTTACATTATTATTGATTAAGAATTGCTATTAATTATTATTTTTTTAAACTAATAATTTATTTTTCTTATAACATTATGTATGAAATTATGACCCAAACACTGTTGCATTTATTGCTTCTAATTACATATTATTGACTAGAGTGTTAACATAATTTTACAAACTTCTCCATCAAATACCTATAAAATCAGACCAGCAAAATAATATAACTAAAGACATATTCGGATGAATCAATCCAAACAATCTTAACAACAAAGAATCTCAATTTTTCAAGAACAATAATATTTGACAAATAAACCGCTATAAGTCAATAAAATTAAAATAATTTTAATCTATAACATTTATAAGAGATAACTAACATAAATTAGTGAGATAAACATGAAAAAATTACTTCTGGTATAAAAAAAAAAATCATTTAACTCTGTATAGTAAGAATACAGTGGCAAAATCTAGATAATTATAATATAATATCTAGGTATATTTAATTTTAGATAACTATAATTTATTTATACAGTTTTGTATTAACTATATATTTTAGATTAGTGAGCGTTACAATAATCTTAATGATATTATCATGGAGTTTTTAATTTATTGGATGATCATCACTTTTCAATTTTTCATATAATTTACTTCACACTTACTTATTTCTAGTCCTAATTACAAATATCCATCGGATTAAATATTAGGATAAATTAATTTAATTTATTCCAATTTAAATATATTGGATTGAATTTTCTTTACCGTCACGATCCAAACTAATCAAATAGATATATTTTAATTGTACTTATTTATATTAAAATTGAAACCTAATTAACCTAACCAATCATTTCAATTTTATAACAAAAACGATGATTATGAAAAACAATTATCTGACAATTCAGTTATTTGTTATTTTTAATTTATTTTAATTTTAATATTATAACTTGTGAGTATAATTTTTATTCATATCTAATACCTTTGAATTCTAAAATATCTTATAAAATAAATATTTAAAAATCATAAATAAAAAATATTTTTCGTACAGAAATTATTTAAACTCCATTCCAACTGAACCCAATCCAGCGGTTGTATAATCTAGTTCTAACTTCCAACTAACCTGGCGGTGTCGCATAAGCTGCGCTAAACACGCGCCATGAAATTATGGCCAGCCAAAAATAAAAAGGGGACAAATTGGAATTTAGAAATTACACGGAATTCGTAGCGTGACGGCAAAATACAGATTACTGAGTCATTTATTGTTGAAATCTTAATTTCTCAACCTGAGACCGATATTCAACTACCAAAACCTATGTTTCACAGTTCTGTCGACCATTTTCGCACATACACATCTAATTGCGACTTTTATTCAATCACCTTCTTCAAAATCGATTACCTCATACATTAATCTCATCACAATGAAAGTTATTAAACTACATTCATTTATGACCCCTAAATGCCAGAACCATTTATTCCGGCATAATTAAATGGGTTACAACATTTTAATTATAAATATTCAGTAGTTAAATAAACCACTCATTTTATTAAAAACTTCAATCTTATTCTTTTAAGTCATATAATACTTCATCCAATATACAACATATCAAACTTCAATCATTCTCTCCCAATATAAATAATCAAACAATCAACAAAAATTATCCATTACATGTTTGGCCTATTTTCATTATTTTATAATTAAAAATTAAGAAAATGTATTTTGAGTCCTCGTACCTTTTAACAAACTTCATTTTAGTATTATACTTTGAATCAGTCACAAACTTTTTTTTTTAAAAAAATAAGTTTGTTTATTTATTTATTACCTTTCGACAGTAAAAAATAGTCTCTGAATATTAAAATTAACCTTGAAAAAAACTAATTTCGTGTGTTTTTGAAAGTTAAAGGACTTGTTCATCAATGAATGATGACTTTTTTTGGATTTTTCAAAGTTTGAGGATTATATTCATAAAATTTAAATTATAAGGACTAAAATTAAGTTTGACAAAAAAGAATAGGGACTGAAGATATTTTTTTCTTAAAAGTAAATTTTTGAATTGTAAGAATTCAAAAAAAGAACATGTTTCATGTCACTTGCTAAAATTTATCACGGAATTAGTCTCATAAGTCAACGTGTATTTGCAAAAAAGAATACTACTTTGATATCATTAATGAATCCTTATGCATTTTGTAAGGACTTGAATTTTTTCAAGTCATTGGGCCCTAGTTGAAGGCAACCAGACCCATCAGACTAGGAGCACATGACCTTAGCAGGAGCTTTTTCAAACTCAGCTTCTTCATTTACCTTTTTGCCACTCTCTCTCTAGGAAGAAACACCCTTTTTCCCTAAACATTTTCTCTGTCTTCTCTCTAGAATTCCAACAAAATTAACCGTTCAATTTCGATTTTGAAGGTGTTCAAGCGCTCACCACGTAGAGAGCTTCAATTCAAACCGAACAGTTTCTTATTCCAACCGGTAAGTCACTTTCTCCTTTTCTCCATCGTTTCTAGAACTTAGGGCATTGCTATTTTATTGAATGCATGCCACTAGAAGCGTTCTACTTCAAATTTGTAGTAATTTCTAGCCTAAAAAGCTAATTCTATCACCATTGAGTAATTTATAGAGTATCTTTGAAATTTGTTGTAAGGAGCACTGTCTAGAGCGTTCCTGTCAAGTTAAACTGTGAAACTTTCCAGGTAAGGAGAGCTGGGTTTTCTTTTTATTTATACCCTGTGAAATCCTTGCATGCATGAGATGGGTTTTGTGGAAATTGTGAAAGAAAGCCTATGTTTAATTATTTTTTCACACTATTTTAATTGTTATTTTTGCACAAGAAAACATTGTTGTTTGGTGTTGTTCTGGATGTTGTATTACACCTAAATCATTTTTTGGTTGCTGTAAAAAAGGCTTGTTGTTAGCTGTTATAAATTCTGCAAATTCCTTGTTGTGTTAAAATAAAATTCTGCAAAAAAATGGTTGCTGTTCTACTTTGTTTCTGTCATAAAAAATGTTGTTGTTTTTAAAGTTTCTGCACTAGAAAATGTTGTTGTTTGAATGAAAATATTGTATCAAAAACTTGTTGTTAGTTGATTGAATGAAAATGTTGTTTGGAATTTTAAAGTTTTGCTGTTTTTGGGTTAAAAATCTGCATAATATATTTGCTGTAATTGCAAAAAAATATAATATAAAATATTTGTTGTAATTATTGTAAATATGGCATATTGTACTTGCTGTAATGATTGTAAAAATTGCATAAAATGCTTGTTGGTTGCTATTATGATATTGGTATAAAGTCATGCTATCTTTGCTGAAAAATAATTGCAAGATTGATGTTAGAAAAGTAAATTGATGATATGATTTATATATTGAATATGGAAAAAGTTGGAATGTTACGTATGTTGTAGGAATTCTTTTAGTTTTAGTTCAGCTTTGTGATTTTGTATGCTATATAATAATATATTATATAAAGTTATCATAATTGTTATTTGATTGGTATTCTTATAATATTATTTTATGATATTAGTTTATGGAGTTATAATGGTTGTTATATTTTAAATAGATGATGTATAATATATTTAATATAAGGATTTTAGCTAAGTGTAATATCCATTTATATATATATATATATATATATATATATATATTGGAATATAATTAAATATTATATTATAAAAAGTTAAGGAAAATTAGGATAATATAATAAGTTTTTTTCGGAGAATATATTTAGAAACTGAATAAACTATAAAAGTATAAAATAAATAAAGTAAATAGTTTTAATGTTGGAAAAATTATTTAATGTTAATTAAATGATGGTTTAGATTTATGATGATATTGTGTACTTAATTAAATTAATTTTATTTGTAGGGATGTATTATTTTTCAAGGAATTGTAGAGTTTTGTAGTGTGATTGAGATAACATGACAATATTGTCTATTTGAGATGGTTTTTGGTTTGGTGTTATGTTGTTTGATTGAGAGAGTGTCATATATGTATGTATGTATATATATATATATATATATATATATATATATATATATATATATATATATATATATTTGAATTGTGTGGCTTGAAAAATATGAATGTGAATTAGAATGATGATATTGAGTATGAATTGGACATCTCAAGGTGAGATGATTGGACGTGGTTGTAGAGAGCGTTGTTGTCTGTATAACTGTAGAGAGCTTTGAAATAGTGTGTCTATCCCTACACTCAAAGCATTGTTCATACTCAAATAGAGAAAAACAGTGTGAGTGGTGAGAGTAGAGGGACGTCCTCGTCTATAGTCTTGGGTTTAGACATAGACCGATTGGGGGATTTACCTTGCATAGTGTGAGGGATGGGCCAGCTGAACTATGCAAGTGCAAAGACGATTGATAGCTATACAATTATACCAAATCCGGATGAGTCGCGTTGAGTATTTGATGCATGGTTTGGTTGGTATGCCTTGCTTGTTCTTTTATGTGTAATTAAGCATGATGACATTGATTGACTGTACGATATGTATGTTGTTTGTTTGCCTAGCTCACCCTTACTTTTGTGTTGTATGTTGCTTGGGTATGTTTTCTATTGCGATGATCATCCACTTGGATGGGAGCAGATGTTGTTGAGGAGGTTCCATTGGAGCAAGTGTTGGAAAACGCTGACGTTACAGTCTAGTTCTCTCTAGGATTCCACATGTTTATTTTATGTTACTGTTGAGACACTTATTAGATTATTTTGAAATACTTTGTTGTGGTTAAGAGTTTTAAACTAGGTCATTATGGATAACTGTAATCCTCTGCTTAATCGTACATTATACTCTAATTGTTCTCTTTATTTTAGATGATGACATCTTTATTATACGATTAATATTATTACATATTTTGGGATGTCACACATTTAACTAAGACTAAAATTTTAATATGACTTCTTTGTTGGATTTAATATAACATCTACATTATTATGTAAGTTTGTCCTTATTATTTTAAAATTCATTTAGAGAACAAGCTAAGATCATTAAGTTTGTAAGTTATATTTAAACTTATTTTGTAAGCAATATAAGATTAGGATAAACTTTAATTTAATCTACTATTTTTATGCATATAAAAGAGATGAACCTATACAATATTATTAAGAGTGATAATAATAGTAATAATAAAAACATAAGTTATTGTTATTGTTACACTGACAACAATGATAATGATGATAATGAGAAAATTTCTTCATTCCTTACCATTAATGCACCTATTACCACTTTTCAAGAACCCACCATTAAAAAAACATAATGATTTTAGCATTATGTACAAATCTGAAAATATTACAATTGTTAACAAACTCCGAAAAGATTATTTTTATACTTTTTATAATAAAAAATAGTATATAGATAGTAAATTTTGATTTTACTTTCCTTATAATTTAGTATAACTAGTTTAGGAGAAATATTATGTCCACTCTCTTTTGATACCTATTTAACTAATCATACTATTGATTTACAATGTATTTAAGAAAACTTATTAAATTAATTCATGAAATAATTTAAAGTTTTTAAAGGAAATTACTACACTACAATTTTTTACAATCATACATGTAAGGTTAAAAGTAAATTACTATTAAATAATTGCTTTATACGTTTATTATTTATTAGAATGGATGTAGCAAGTCACATCCCACCGACTACAAACTAAAACAATAAGATATCGTAAGAGTTATGATCACCAATTTATATAAAAAATATTCTTTTTTGTTGTATCATAAAAGAGTGGAATATAAAATGTCGGTTTCTAAAATTCAGGTGATATTATATGTCTAGTTCCAACGAACTGATAATTCGTATTGAAACTTTTCAAATTTGTACCTCAATTATATATATATATATATATATATATATATATATATATATATATATATATATATATATATATATATATTCCACCATCAATATGAAATATTTAAATATTTATTGAGGATTTAATTTCGATGTTTTAGTATTATTTATAACTAAATCAACTCTATGCCAGTTCTTTTTTTAGGACTAACAAATGTTTGGTTTTTCAATTTAATTAAATGTTTTGTTTTTTAAGTGTCGAGAAACATTGACGTAAAAATTAATTATTTTGTGAATTAATCTCATCTACATACTTAATAAATTTGTTTTTTTAGTTGGAATTTAATGAAAATTTTATGCATAACATAATTTGTATTTTTTTTCAGTATCGATAAGGATAGAACATAGTAATAATGGATAAAGTATAATATAAAGGTAATAAAATCCAAAACGGTACTTTGTGGTCGTATAAGGAGAATTACACAAGTTGTAATGACATGGAAAGGACAGCAAAATTTGTAACAAATAAGTTACTAAAGAAAAAAAAAATGTAATATAAATAAATTAAAGCAAGACCCAAATTGCAATAACTAACCAGGATTAATAATTTTTTTATGTTTAGTATATATATTTCTACAATTTGTTATCATTATATAATACAAAATAAACCTATTTATATTTTTTAATTTTTTTTAAAATAATTATAAATTTTTGAATTTTAAATCTTTAATGATTAATCCATGTTGGTTTGTTATTTTTCTTTATTTACTTTGACCTTTTACTTCGATTATCCTTTTTTTTTTATCTATGTTTTAATTAAGAGAAGATAAATAACATGTTTTGATCACCTAATCAGAATTAAAAAGAGGAGTTACAAGTCCATCTTATAACATTCTTCACTACGTCATCTCTGTAAAATTTGTAGCATTAGGTGGCAATAATGTGATGGGGTTGGGGAGGTCTGCTCCCGAATGATGAAAGATTTATCTTGTTCGAAATACATCCAGCATTCGGCCATGGTGGAGCTAGCAAACCCCTTCTCATTGATGAATAGAGAGGGTAGGCATGTGACTAGGTCCTATGATATATGATATTCACACTCATCCACGAACCATGTTATCTTCTCCACTGACAACAATCCATTTGTGCCCCAAAAGGATCTGTCTCCTTTTCCTCTGCCCAAGTGCCTCCTATTTTAACCATTGGGACCCTCTTGCCTTAACTTTCTGCCACAACATAACAGCCAAACCATTCCAACTCTTTCTGCCCTTCTTCATCTTCACATCCTTTTTTATTATTATATTAACATATTTTGTAATTACTAAAGTTTCTTAGTCTATTAGGGTTTGACAGTCATCACGTTAGTGGGGTGACATGGCTATGTGTGCTTTCACTGCTACTACCACTTTTAAACGCAAGCATGATGAGTGAGGAAATGTTAGAAAAGAGAGTTCAAGTGGGACAAGCTAAAATCTTTTGCTTTTTTGGTTCGTAGTCGGTGCAAGTGTTGGATGGATGGCTTCAGATATCAAACAGCCAAAATACCACATATGTCTAATATTCTGACTAGGCTTTGCCTGTCCTTTCCCCACCAATGATTCTCTCAGGTTTATCAACGCTTCTGCTTCATCACCCAGTAATTCTTCTTTCCACCTTTTTCCCCTTCCGCTAATATTCTATTTCCACTTTCAACATCAATAACTTATTATTTTCTTATAATTATCTTCCAATCTATATGCTACTATACAAAATCTCATCCACACTTTCATCCTTTCCCTAGTTACATATGTAAGTCAATCAAAAACTAAGTCAGAATTAATTAAGACTATTTCTTTTTATCATTTTACCTTTTCTTTTAAAATTTCTTTTTTTATAAAATGTTTATCAATTAAAAAATAAAGCTTTTACGAGTTAAATTCAGTTCTAACTAGATCATAAAATATTTACATATTTTTGTTCATAATTTTATTAAATTGAAATCAAATAAAACCATTTGAACCATTTTTAATGAAAAGTCGAACTAACTGAAGTTATCTCTTTTGACAAATAGATGATTGACGCATTAAAATCTGCACATGGAAAGAGAACCTGCTACCTACGAAAGGAGAACAGAAATAGGAAATTGTTTTATTGTTACTCCTATAGTACTTCAAAAAACAAATCTATGTACTCCATTCATTTCCTGTAAAGTACCATTTAAATTTTTTTATAAATAATAAATATGATGTTTTCCTTTTATCTTAATTAATATTATTAAATCTCTTATTCTACTTTTTATTTTTTATCACTATATATTAATTCTTGCTTATATATAAGCATGAATTAAAAAAAAAATATTTTTCGATGGTGTGAGATTTTATATATTCTCATTGATTATATTTTTAATCAAAGAGTTAAAATCTTTTTTTAATTAGTTTGGATGATATTTTTATCTCAAGTTGTTTTGGAATGTGAAACTTTCATCACAGTTTATTTTTAAAACGCGTTTTAAAATATAAAAAAGAATAAAGTATTTTATATGTCAATTTTTAAATAATAAAATATTATTGAAAGTGGTAAGAAGATATGGGTGAGTAATAAAATTTAGATAAACATAAGTTTAATGGCACCTCTAAATGAACCTGATTCAAGTGGAGCTCCTTATAATTTAGTATTTGTTTTGCTTGCTTGCTTGCATCGTCTGTTTCTTGTTGTTCAACTTTATCCTGTTAAATGTATGATGTTTGATCTCACCTGTGGATCAACTTCATATTTTAAGTGCGTACGATTAAGAAACAAGAGATGACAAAACATAAAATGACGCATGAACACTGCCAAAACATCATTTCACTGTATTAATCTTATATTCTACTTCTAGTTTTTTCATCATCCACTTCATTGCTTTATAACACTTTTACTCTAACTATAATTTTATTCTTTACTTTTTCATTCATACAATTTTTATCTAATTAATTTTTTATTTTTAGAACTGCTAAAATTGCATTTTAAAAATGCCGTGCCTTATTAAATGAAAAAAATTATTATTTGTAAAGGATAAGAATTGCCAAACGTAATAAAATTATATAAATTTTTAAAAAGTAAAGGAGAGAAGATTAATTTTCACTATTTAATTTTTTTTTATTACTAGGTTAATTAGTCTTAAAATCCATTAACTATACATGTCCGAATTTACGAAGCTTTGGGTAAATTATCTGTTTCTGCACTTGAGAGATACCAAATTGCTAATGATTTGCAAGACAATAAAGAAGACAAAATATTAACCCAGAAGATTCCCCTGAACAACAAATCTGGGAAGTTACTCCATGTAAATCTCTTCTTCCAAATCACCCTTGAAGAATGCCACAAAAGGTAATTGTTGGAGAGTCACCACGGCTATAAATAAACTAACAACAAACCATTTTTTCCATGGGAAAAAGATATGAACGGGTCAAACAGAATGGTGATAAAAGAGAGGACAAAAGATACAGCAGCGTAAGAAGCCATGAATGAACATGAAAGAGAAACTATAAAAATAAAAAATTCTCCAATCAAAACACCTAAAAAAGGCAAAAGAGCAAAAAAAGAAAAAGAGCAACCTCGATGCTCTAAATAACTACAAAACATGCCACAATGCACAACGAAAAAGGGAGCGAATCCATAACTTTAAAAGGAACTCCGATGAAGGCGTCGTTAATGGGCATGGTAGTCACCTGACCGAGACGATCAAAACTGTGTGATCGTCGGTCGAAACTTAAATTCCGATAATGACAACGTAAATGGCTCTGCCGCCGACAATGACGGATGTAGTGGTAGACACATCAGAAACTTTTACCTTTTTTTAGGACAGATACACGTTATTATTTATTTATAAAGTTCTTTTATGCTGACATTTCATTTGATGAAGTAATTGGCCTTACCTTAACTCTTCTAATTTGTACTTTATACGTTAAAATTTTCATTAATTAATTTAATGAAAATACTTTGTCGAAATTGATTTTGTCTTGGCGCAGAATCGCAATTAATGGTACTTTTTTTGTGTGTGTTTTCTTGAGGGATATCATTGAGCGTGGCAAGAAGAGTTGTGTTGTGTGACAGCTTATTGAAGTGGACCCAGGAAGTAGTGTAGACGGTGAGTAAGCCACGGTTTCGTTGAATACGACATTTGATGCAAACACTCACCATAATAATGTCTTTAAAACTCATTCCTAATAATAACTATTACACTATATGTTGGGCATCATAATGTCTCCCATCATTATAGTAATTTTAGAAACAACCACTTAGAATTTCATCTTTATTTTACGGTTTTTCTATGATTCCCTTTTAAATGTAGGAAATGAGTATTTTTGTTTAAATATGTATAATACATAAACCATCTTATTTATAAAAATATTCTGTTTCAAATTCTAATTTCTATATTTTTAAAAATACTTTAGTTTAAAAATACTTTATGAAATTCGTGCTTATGCTTATGATTGAAATTTAATTTACGTAGATGTTGTATTTATATTGACGACTTTAGCTTAATGATTTGTGTAGAAAGTACGCTTACATTGACTACCTTAATTTAACTACTCTAATATTTGCTTTAAAATATAACAAACGTTGACATCGTAGGGTAATGACCTCAATTAAATTAAAATAAAACAAAAGCAGTATTTGGAAATACAAATTCTTCCAAATAAAATAGCTTCATAAACACGGTTTATATATATATATATATATATATAGTGAATTACACGACACTGAAAAAAAAAACAATTCAAATGTTTGTGTTATATTGGGCGGAAATGATCACGTTTTGGGATTGCAATGTGTTAATGTTTTAAATTAATTTCTAAGACATATTCATTTTTTTTTCTCTCTCTCTCTCTCTCTTTGTTCTAAACTGATATTTCTTTTTATCAGAATATTACTTAAAAATAATAATAATAATAATAATAATAATATTTTTTCCAACAATACTCCGAAAAATAATGAAGAAGAAAAAAAAAATCAACGCAATACAATTAAGACAGTCGTTACTTACCTTTTTTTCCTAAAAAAAAATAAAACAAGTGAGAACTAAAACAACTATTCGTTTTGACCAATGGCTTTGAAATTTTATTTAAAAAAGTTAAACATAACATGAAATGAAGCATTGTTTGAGGTATCTAAATAAATATATAATGACACAAGGAATATAATGAAATAATAGAGGGCGAGAGAAATATTCTTTAGATATTTTATGATGAGAATGAAAGTGGATATAGTCAAAGGAATTATAATTTTACTCTACATCCAAAAAATTAGAAATTAAAAAAAAATATTTTAACAACAACATGTCTTTTATTTAAATTGAATTGCATGATCACAAAGTGATATCGATTCGATGGTAAAAAGATTTGTTCAAGTAAAACACTAGAAACAGCAAGCAAAAATATATGGAAACGGATAAATTCATATTTTTTTTTCTCAAGAAAAATTGTGACAAGAATAATAAACAATCACACAAAATATCTAAAGGACTCAAAGGAATTAATGCTTAAGAAGTTAAAACAGAACACAAATTTTAACATAAACTCTCCTGGAAAAGAATAAAAACCACAAAACCTAATCTAGAAATTCTTTGACTTGGAAATAATAAATACAAAATAGGTCGACACAAACCACCCTTACTAATCAGAGGGAAAAACTGCAAATAATCGAAACTAATAATAAATAGTGAACACGCAAAGAGGATATAAAGCAGTAATCCCGAAAAGACAATCTTATTTAATAGCAGTAATCCCAAAAGTACTATTATGTTAAAATTAAGTGTCATACTCCCAATTGTTTATTTTTTTTTTCTAATGATTATTTAATCATATATAATCTTATTAGAATCTGTTATATTATTTAATAAATTTATTCCAGATTATGTATTTATTTTCATTGAATTGTAATAAAATTTTTTTGGTATTTATGAAAAACATATATATTATAATTTTTATTTAATCGTATATAAATCATAATATACATAATCAATGATTAATTTAAATAAGAAAAACAAGAAAAAGCAAATCAAAATGAAACCTATGACTATAATCTATAGTTTTAAAACAATGGATTATATGTTTTCTTAATCCGAACCCAAACATTGTTAACATTGAAAAGTAAAATAAAAACAAGGTATAAAATGGAGGAAGAGACAAAAATGAGAAAAATCTTATCTCAAATCATAAGTTGTAAGCTCCATAATCATCTTACTTTATTTATTTTTCTCACGGAATCAAATGCCATCAACACCAAATCATTGGTGGGACCCATATGTCTGTTCCGCACATACATCTTCTCATCTCCCCACGTGTCTACACTTCCCACCTATCCCATTCTTTTCTCACTTTAAAATACACACATACACATACAATATTTATATATATATATATATATATATATATATATATATATATATATATATATATATATATATATATATATATGTATGTATATATATATATATGAGAAGGGCATAGTCATTGAGGTTCAGAATATGTATCATTTCTATTTATGTTCTGGTGGTTTATGAGAAGGAGAAGGGGAACACTAATGAAGTGGGATCCTAATAAGTTTTTCTTTTATGTCCTTTTCTAAAACATGTGTTTTCATATTTTTTTAATATAAAACTTTTTTTTCAATTTCACGTGTGATATTGTCCATGTCAATTAACCAACTGTTTGCCAAACGGCAGGTCTTTAATTATTTCAATTTTACAAAAATAAAAACTTAATTGAGATGCCAACCAAAAAGAAAACCTATTTAAAATTTCAGACTAAAATAGAAACTTATGTATACATTAAACATATATATATATATATATATATATATATATATATATATGAACTGTCAAAATGAGTCACAACTCGCGAGTTAACCCGGTTTATCATGGGTTCAGGTCGGGTTGGGTTTGAAAAAAATTATATTTCTTTTATGCGAGTCAGGTTTGAACCCGACTCATTTAAACTCGGTTCATGCGGGTTGAACTCGTGGTGGGCCGGGTTAACCCATAATTGACCTACCTAATTTTATTTTATTAAAATTTAATTTTACTTTTATAAAAAAATATTACTATTATTTTTTTGCTTGAAATAATTATTTAAGTTTCTTATTTTCAAAATTAATTAAACACACATGTTGGGTCTGAAAATTAGAAGTGAAGTTTGTTTAAATTTAAATCATAAAAAATTTAAATATTTTTATTTAAAAAAATTTCATTTAAGTGAGCTAGTGAGCCAACCCGTTTGCCTACCAACTCGTGGCGGGTTGGGCCGGGTTCGAATTTTTCTGGCTCGCTAATAAATGAGCCGGATTGGATTGGTTCACTAAGTGACTAACCCGTGGTGAGTCGGGTTTGTTAGGATCGGCTGCAGCGGAATTGTTAGCGTGGAATAACAAACCAAGAGGGATTTTAATATAAATGTGTGCCTTTTAATTTCTTCTCAATTTATCTTATTGCGCAAATAATTAATAAATATAAATAAAAGGGTAAGGTTGAGAGAAATTTGCACAGATGATTTTTATACCGGTTCGGATCTTACCAATCCTACGTCCAATCGTTTATCTTAAACCAAGATAAACAGTTCACTAAGCACAAAACAATTACAAATTACAATCACAAAGAAACAATTTGTAAGAGTTTAGAAACCACCTCTCTTGATACCACAAGAGATGAACCTGCACCTCCTTTGAATCTTCACAAAGGATGAAACACATCCTCTGAATACTTCACGAAGAATGATCTTCTTCCAAACACCTCCTTAGACGCACCAAGGATGAACCGACTATTTCCTCTGTCACCGTAGCAGCACTTCACCAGCTCCACAGACAAGAGTTTCACAAGCCGAACAAGAACACACACTTCTCAAGAGTTTCTGAGTTCTTAAGCACAGGGGAAGAGTTGCTGTTGATGGATAAAGAGAGCCTATAAATAGACTCAAGCAAAAACTCTTCCATTCTTCGAAACTGACCATTTAACGCTTTTAATCGATTAATATTAGTGTTAATCGATTAAAATAAGTACAACAGCTAGTTTTTCAAATCAGAAACCTCCAACGGCTAGTATTAATCGATTATTCTCAGGATTAATCGATTAACTAATCGATTAAAACTTGCTTTAATCGATTATTCCAAAGCTGATTGGGTTTTGGCTTCTGCAACGATTTTAATCAATTATATGAGGGATTAATCGATTAAAACGGGGAAGTTTTGATTCTAAACAACAAATACAAAATATAAAGGTACAAGAATCAAAAGCTACTACAAATCTAAGTCTCAAACAATTAAACTACAATTATTACAAAAGCTTTTCATAACAAAAATAAGTCTTCAAAGGATGTTCATGAAACTTGATAAATCTTGACTTGATTTGGACATCATCAAAACCTCATCTTCATCATTTTGCTAACAAGATCGAGTCAAGTCAAGTTACCTGTTTTCACAGCTCATATATATATATATATGAAATTTTACAACATATTTATTCTTAAAATCATATATATAAGAGAAAATGACCAATTTATATAATGTCTTTTCTTTTTTTAAAAAAAAAATTGTGATTTTAATAATTTGAAAAAAAAAACAAAAATTTAGACCTGATGTGTAAAATTTGGTATGTAAGGAAAACAAAATTATTTAGTGAAGATGACATGAGAACCACCGCCAGTGATTTGTTGGGTTTCATGTCACTCTGTTGTGGGGATGTGACGTGGAATCAGATTGTTGGCTGATTTGATTAAATCCAAGACTTGGATCATCACTATATTTGAAATTAATGAATATTATTATGATTATAGCCAATCAGCCCATAAAGTGAAATTTGGGAGAAGAAATACCGTAATAATACGAATCCTAATCCTCATCAAATCATGTTCAATTCCAGGCTTTCGGCCTTAAAATTTAAATTCATTAACTGTGTCAACGTCAAATTCCATTCACTTTGGGTGCCTTGATTGGACTCACAAAACAAAACAACGGTTGATTGTCTGCTTTTCTTTTTGGTATTCAGCCACTCCCAGACAAAACACCCGGATAATCCCATTCTAATAAATTCTAACAAATGGGGTTTATTTATTTATTACCCACCAAACAAATAATTAAAAGGGGATTAAAAACTATAACCTTTTATGACCGGAACATAGTTTTTTTCTTTATTTTTTATTTTTTATATAGCAAGAAAAAAAATCATGCATTGTTTAAATTTTGGGAAACAAATATAAAAGAGTTGGTAATCCTTGCGTCATAAATAGGTAGCGACGTCGTAATAAAGAAGTTGACATAAAAAAAAGAATTAAGCAGGCATGCGGATGATGGAAATTTGTTGCAGGCAACAAAAAGGGAAATGATAATTATTATTAATATGATGTAAAGGTAGTATTTCTGTTTTGGTTTTGACCTTATGATCCATTATGAGATTGAAATAATTTTGAGGTATAAATAATGAACGATGCATCCATATAAAGTTAGACAAAAGAAGCGTGCTTGGTGTCCCTTCGTCTACACACTGCTTAGTTAATGCATTCTTATTCTTTTTTATGTAAGCTGACTCGGGTTATTTGTCGGCATGGTTCCATATAATAATAATGTTTAAATTCATTTCAATCAGAATCTTTTCTTTTTTTTCCTACTTCCATTTCATTCATAATCTGGATTATCTAATATTTCATTACTTTATGGTTCTTCTACTTACCTAAAATATTCATTATTCCACTGCAAAATATTTTTAATAGCTATACCAACATTCATGTCAGATTACGTTTGAGTTGGCCCTATTTACTATCATTCCAACCCAAAGATTCGGTATAATAATTTAATTTAAATGCAAACTCTACCTAATCAAAATAGTAAATCCACTTTATATAATATATACACTTTAACCTTATGCATAGTTAAATCCACAAAATGAAACAGGCATAAACTTATCATTTTAGTCTATATAGTATGAAATAAAGAATTAAATTAGGGGCCAAATAAGCATTAAAAAATATTATTATTTTTTTATTTCTTATCTATTTATAGACACCAAGAAGTCCAATGAACGTTTTAAATCTTTAAGAAAACGAATCAACGTCTATTTTTTCTAATTTCGAGGCAGTTTTTTATTTTAATTATTATTCGAATTGTGAAAGTTGTAAATACAAAACTGATTTAGATAGTTATTCCATCACTATATAGTTTAGTATAAAAACTATTTTAGAAATCGATCATTCTATCTATAATTATGTTCTATTGTCATTGTATCGAAGTTAATAAACTGATCATTAAATCAATTACTGAAAATATATAATAGTTGGTGCGGTCTAAATTTTAAGCTTGAAATACTAATAAAACTAATACAAAGTATTGCATAAGTTTATAAACTAATCACTAAATCAATTTATAAAGTATGTATGTATTGACCTTAATTAATTGCTCAACAGAAAGCATTATGATGATAAGTAAAATAATTAATAAGCCATTCTTCATAATAAGACTGCCCACTAGCAAAATATGCATTTACTTTATCAAAGTGACTCAACCAAATTGAAATGCATTTGAATATTTTCATCATGTTTATCAACATTACCGATTTACTTTATCACCATGTTTGAGTGACCTGTGATCATTAGCCAGATACATGTTTGATGTGGAAAAAGAAAAATTGGAATGAAAATTCTCTCAGTTGTAATTCAACTTGAAGGACTTAAAAAGATAATTTCCCTTTTAACTATAAGGTGGTGTAGAAACAGAGGCAGTACGTAGTGGGTATAAGTTGCGAGTAGGGTGGTAAGACATTGATTTGAAGAAAGGCGGTAGCTGAGGAAGCATGCATGAATGCATAGTGATGAGAAAATTAAAATTAGATGAATAAATAAATTAATTAGCTGAATAGGTTGAATGAATATTAATAATTAGTAATAAGAAGAAGTAGTAGCATTAAATGGGAAGTGGGGGTTAACGGCGTTATATATTTGGTAGCTAGGGCTATGAATATTATAGGTTGATCATGAATTATGAGTGAGGCAATTGGTGCAACGCATCGCCGACAATGCATTATTGGAAGTGCTTGTAGTACTAATAGAGAGAAGTAGGTCCGGAACACTCAACATCAACTTTCTAGTTAAGCAAAGATCCGGATTCTTGTTGATGAATCATATTCTGGCGCCATTATAACTCTTTGAAACTCCATTTCTGTCTTGTACCTACTTTTTCTTTTCTTTTGGAAATTAACAAATCCTGCACATCCCTTTCTACTCTCCACATTATTCATAATAAGCAAGAGAAAACCCTCCAACCATTCCTCACATTCTTCTTTCATTAGCAACTAGTATTATATATGCAATATTGGTAAGCAAGGTGCATGCATATATGACATGCTACCCATCTCTTATCTCTAACTGCTTAACCCCGGCATGGAGTGGGAGACACTTCATGCGGGTCTGTTACAATTATGGAAAACATAAATCCATCTCTACCTTTTTCCAAGTTACATATATGTTCATTCATGTAACGAATAATAATATATAAATAAAAAAAAAAGGTGGGACAGGAGTAAAGTGGGAGTAAAGGGGGCCAATAATTGGGACAATGTAAAGTGAAGCTGCTACATACTAGGCGAGGAAGCATATGTGGGAAAGGAATTAAAGTGTATTGTAATATAGGTACGTGTGTGGGTGGCGAAGGGAAGCGAATCACCCACCCTCTTGATGTGTGTTGTTTGCATTGGCATTGGCATGTGAAGATGTTAGGGTTGTATAGCAATATAGGATCCCAGAGAGAAAGATTATCCAACTTTGTCTGTTATCATAATGGAGGTAACAGTAGTGGGGCACATAATGGTCAACCTATGCAACAGATATAGAACTCATAATTTCCAACACCCATATTCCTTTCACTACTCATTCCGCCCTTTGATTAATAATAATCATAGCCACCCACCCACCCACCCTTTGCCCCCACAAAAAGTCACATTCATTCTCTTTCCCCTCCCTCTCTTCTCAATAAACACCCTTCTACTACCTCCCATCACACTTTATAAACCACACCATCATCTAATCATCAAACCACTCTCTATTCCCTTCCTCTCCTCCCAACACATACTCCTTCCATCACCTTATGATGGGTCTTCATCAGGATCCCACCGACTCAGGCCTTCAGCTTATTCTAGGATTAGCTTTGACATCCACTCCACAAGACATCATCACTCCATCACCACCATCCATTCTTCATCATCACCATCTTACCACTCACAGGCCAAACTCCTACTCCTCTAAATCCGACCCTGAGCCTTCACTCACGTTGGCCCTGTCCCGCCAAACTTATCCGCACCCTAGAAACAAACTCTCCTCTGAGGACCCTCTTGAACACACTTCACCTCACAGTGCTATCTCCTCCTTCTCCAGTGGAAGGGTCAAGAGGGAGAGGGATCTCAGCTGTGAAGAGGTCGATGCAACAGAGACGGAGAGGGTTTCTTCAAGAGCCAGCGACGAAGAAGAAGATGGAACCACTGCCAGGAAGAAACTTAGGCTTACTAAAGAACAGTCCGCTTTGCTTGAAGAAAGCTTCAAACAACACAGCACCCTCAATCCTGTAATCATATTCTCCCTCTTATTATTTTCCTCTACATGCCTTAATATCATGACTTTTAATAGCGTGAGACTCATATTCTCGTCTTCAATTGGGGTTCCAGAAACAGAAGCAAGCTTTGGCCAAGCAGTTAAGTCTTCGGCCTCGACAAGTCGAAGTGTGGTTCCAGAACCGGAGAGCCAGGTAAATATGTTTGGTTCATTAAAACCTCTTCGTATTATTGAAAGGGGTCATACGTTTGAAATTGTTGATTAATATTTTTTGCTTTTTTGTTGCAGAACAAAGCTGAAGCAGACAGAGGTGGACTGCGAGTTCCTAAAAAAGTGTTGTGAAACATTAACAGACGAGAACAGAAGGTTACAGAAGGAGCTGCAAGAGCTAAAGGCACTCAAACTGGCTCAGCCCTTGTACATGCCTATGTCTGCGGCAACCCTCACCATGTGTCCCTCATGTGAGAGGCTCGGTGGCGGCGCTTCCACTAAGTCACCCTTCTCCATGGCTCCTAAACCTCACTTCTTCAACCCCTTCGCCAATCCTTCTGCAGCATGTTGATTGATTCTTATTATGAATTAGGTTTTTAGTTTTGTTTCTGTCGCTAAAAAAGAACAAAAAAAAAAAAAAAAAAACGAAAGAAGAGTCTCCCCGCAACCTTTGTATTTTTTTGGTTGGGGGATAGGATACGTACGATGGATTACTACATCAGGTAGTAGTGAAAAGGTTAAGGGTGTAATTAACTAATACTGTAGAAATTTGTAACTGCTGATCAAAATTACTTTTTACTTTTGATCCTTTTGTTGTATGTTTATAAATCGTTATAGAAGAAGACATCCATAAGTATGAAGGAATGAATCACTATTATTTTATTGTTCATTACATGTGTGATGTTGGTGCGCGTGTGTGTACGCATGAAAACATTTTTTATTGTAAGTCCATATCCGAATTATATGTGTTTGACTAAAACGTTACTAAAATATAATGCCCCGAAGAAAAAGAAATGAGTCATATCATGCAATGTTTGTGAATGAGTAAAAAATAGAATGCGGTTAATTGATTTCATAAAAATAATTTATGATTATTTTTGAAATATAGTGTATGTATGTATGTTGACTCTTATAATGCAGGATGAAGTTGAACATTAATGTAGTACCCTAAAGGGAAAAAGAAGTCATTGCAATCATGTAATAGCTCCTATGCTACCTAATATTTTTAATGCATGTGGGGGAGGAGTAGGGAAGGTATATCGAAAAGCTAGATCGATAGATATATGAGTTTGGGTTGGATGGTATGATTATTAAGTTAGCCAAGGTTGAAGGTGCGGAGGGGGAAGTTAGCTCACGTGTTTTTGTCTGAAAATCAGTTGCTTAAGGAGAAACCGAATGACCAAGGAGGTCTGATTAAGCATGTGTGGAAACAAAACCACTCTCTCACTGACTATCAAAAACTACCAAATCACAAAATTTGAAAAACCTACTTTTCATATTTTTAACTACATTCTTCTTCTAAAAAAATTACCATACTAATTTATTAAATATCACACTACAGCTAAAAAAATTCTTCTGTTTTTAATTTTGGTTTCTGGTTGAGAATTTTAGTGAAGATAATAATAATAATATAATTTAGAGGTTAAGAAAACTTGTGTAGTTTGAAAATAAATATGGGAATAAAATTAAATTTAGTAGTGATTTGTGGTGATGATAGAGATAGAATCTATTATGTAGATAATGTGGTGTAGTGAGATGCTTTACCTTTAAGGGGACTGGTGGGTCACACCTCCACGTGATAACCCAATGGGCCGGTCTCTCTCAAAATCTCAACATGAGATTTTCCTTCAAGGTCAGTCCTTCCATCTCCCTTTTCTCACATCTTTTTTTTATTAAATTGCCTCAAAATAATTTCCATCAAAATACTACTTATTATTATCATTTTATTTAATTTAATAATTTCTTCTAATAAATTTAATATTTAAAAATAAACAATAAAGCAGAGCTTTTACTTATATATTATTTTCTAATAGGTGGAAACCGTTTTTTATTTTTCATTTGTCATTCTATATCGTGTTCCCAACTGCTCAAAATGAAAGGTAACGATCACGTGTCCACTGCTATATACGTTCTAGCCACGCTATCATGATTGGAATTGGACGCTTCAACATTGAAAAACAGAGACGGGATAAGACTATCGTCACATTTAATATTTATAATATTTACCTATTCTGCATATATGGCAGTGATTGTGTAAAAAAATTAACTTGTACAGTTTTTTTTTTTTCCTTTCACAATTTCTTTGAAAGAGAAAATATTATGTGGGAGTATGATATAAATAAATAAATAAATAAAAGGTAAACTAAGTGAAAGAATGGAAGAGAATTAAAAAAAAACGTATAGAAATGATATTGGAGTGATGATTGAGAATGATGTGGGCCAATAAATATGGTGAGAGAGTTTCCCGGAAAAGGAGACAAGTTCCTGGAAACTACTAATGAGAGTCGTCGTTCTCATCACTTTCATTCGCCATTTTTAACCATTGAAATCGTCATAATTACATCCCACAAACTCTCTCCTTCTACACTCCATCCAACAATTTTACAAGTTACGCTGATTACGCCATGACCCAAATTTTAGATATTTTCAGTTGAGTATTTCTAGTCGTAAATGTAGCTTCTAAAACAAAAATTCAGAATTAAAAAAAGAGTAATAAAGAGGGAATTGTGGATTGAAAATGAGAAGAGGTGTGTGAAAAAGTCTTAGGAAGTTTAGTTGAGGTGGTGAGTGTTTTGTATATAATACGTGTGCACACACGTAATACTCCTAGATAAGCTAAAGACATATGTCTTATGGTGGCTTCTTTGTCGGCCTTTAAATGGTATTCATTTCAACAATAATCCTTGGTTTTTATTATTTTGTCATCATTGATGGAAAGCACTATGCCTCTGCTCTAATCATATTAACTCACTTCCCAATATAATAAATTTCCTTTATAAACACTCAACTCAATCATCGGATTGATTACGACCCTATACTTTATGCTTTGCAATCGCAACTTCACCCAATTCTTATATACAAATTAAATACCTATCTCTTACGTGGACTATTTCTCTCATTACCTAACTTACAAACATCATCCATTAATTATATCATCAATGTTTTCCTCAACCCAACCACCATACCTATTACTTTAATTATGCTAAATTCGTCTGATGTAACAAACTCCATTACATCTAATCTAATACATACAAACATGCATCACTTTCTCTTCTGTTATACGCATCCAAAACACAACACAAATCCTTTTGCCATATTACTGATTAATATGATCTTGACATGCTTAATTATGTTAAACATCACCAAATTCCTCTCTTGCGTTATTTATCTTTCTCTCCTGGGTTCACATAAAAAAGTTCATTCATATTAACAATTAATACAGAGATAAAATATAATAATTAATCGAGCACGAGGAAGCTCCACTTCAGAGAAAACATAAACAAAATAGAAAAAAGAGTTGCAACTGTATTTCACGGTTTTATTTAGTTTAGAAAAATAAGTCAATTGAAAAGCTGAAAAACGATGAAAACGTATCTAATAACTAAATTTATTTTGTATTTATTCAGATTTATTATTAATTATCCCTCCTTTAGTCCATGCTTCTCATACGCACCAAACACATTCAAAACATTGGATTACTTTAGTCCATGCTTTTGATGACTTAATTTTTTATAATTCCCATTTAGTCTTTCACTAAAACATTTAAATTATGAAATGATCATATGGGCATGTTAGTAGATTATGAATTAGTAGGAATGGTAAAACGTGTTTGATTTAAGGAACCAATCAATTAGTCTGTTATGAACAATTATAAATTAAGATTCAAGTATCAATTAAATTAAATAATTTAGTATGTAAAAGTAGTTTTTTTTTTTTTTTTTAATCATGATAGACGAACTTCTAACGGTCTAGTGGTAGTAGGAAAAAATGTGTGCAGTAATGAGTAAAGGAATTGATGAAAGGAAGAGTGAAGGAATGATTTGGGTTGGAAAAGGAGAGTTGTTGGGCTAATTGAAGAAGGTGATGAAATTGAGGATCTCCAGATGGCAACTATAGCATCGTTGCGTGCCATATTTTGGCATTGAAGCTCTTCCCACAAGTAGACACCAATTTAGGTAGATAAACAAACACGCATGCATATAACTTTCCCATGTTTAGTCTCTAATGTCGCAGAGATCTCAGGAAATGTAACAGTCACCACTCACTTGTCACGTGTCATGCCCCAAATAACAATACAAATATTTAGCGTATTTTCCATCATTCTTTCTCGCACCTTCTGTGGCCCAATAATACTTTCGTCCTTGTCACCATTATCTTATCATCATAAAAACTATTTCTATTGCATTCAAATGCTTCAATTAAGACGGTGATAAAGATAATATTACAAAGACTATAGTGGTAAGAAAAGGTGGAGTTGGGCCATAAATGCTGGGTCCTACAGTGTTGGATTAATCACAAATTTTCAAGGACAGATCACATATGCAATGCTGTGTTACGGTGATCAGGACCGGTCACTATTCTTCATTTATTTATATTCTAACCTAACTCACGACACTGCCCAATTATAGCCCAAATGATTGCACGTGATTGGCCCAAATTCCTTTACATAATTTGGATAATAGATACCATCGCCCGACAAAAACACTAACTACCATTCTCAAAATGTTTTCCTTCAATATATATATAATTAGAATGTTATTTTTAAGTATATTTAAAAATGTGTTTTGTTAACTTTTGATATTTTCAAAATTTCCAAATAGTAATTTGACAAAAATAAAAATAAAGTGGAAGTTTTAACGGAGTTAGAAAATATCATTCCAAATTTCACCTCTTAATAGGAAAATTAAAATTGTAATACATGAAAATGTATTGATCGGATAAGAAAAATGTTGATAATTTTTAAAATCTTTTGATAGAAGTGAAAATAAACTTTTACCTTTTCATATTTTTAAGAATAAAATAATCCATAAACAGATCCTTCCTTGATGTAATATAGAATCAAAATTATATACTTTTTGTAGAATATTATGTTGATTATTTTTATATTTATTACAACATTAGAATTTTTAAATCATCACAACTCGTGAATCATAAATAAAAATAAAAAAATGTCATATTCAAGACAATTTTATAAACTATTTAAATTTAACTTCTATTTATTATGTTTTTATCTTTAAGATGAGTTTTTATCAATTAAATTATCACAATTTATATATAATTTTTTCTAAATAAAAAACATCATGTTATTTTACCAAAATTTCTTTTCTATTAAACTTTTACCAAATTCATCCTAAATATCATTGTAGTTTTATTTTCTAACAACATCTGTTTGGGACCATTTTTTGCTAAGGTGTCTAAACAAAAGTATACATGAAACCGACCTTGTGAATGTGTGACAATGCCATGGATATTCTATGCTACTAGTACACAAATATGTCAAACGATATTCATATAGCAATTTTTCTAGGGATTAAAAATAAAAACTTATATGATTATAGGAAGATATTATTACTCACATATTAGTTTTCAATTAGCTTAAGAATAGAAATATAAGTATTTTAAAAAGTAAAAAAAATGTTAATTTAAGTTATATATTAATTATAACTTTTCAATTCATATTTAATGTCTATAACATCAAACAAAAATTAACCAGAAAAATACGTACTGGTATTTTATATATATATATATATAGGGTTTGCTAACTTGCGTACGCCTGTTTTTCAGTTGGTACATTTTAGTAATGTGTATAGGGTTTCAGTAGACAAAAATACCTTTATATCATGAATTATAAGTTTTAAGGTTAAGGATATTTTAATAATTTTCATTCTCAAAATAAAAAAAAAATAAAAAAAAAAAACCTCCCAAACCCTTACTGAGCTCTCTCATTCCTCTCAACTCTTTCTCTTTCATATCTTTCACTCCAACCTTTTCTCTGTCATCCCTACTCTAGCTCCAATTGAAAAAAAATCAAAAACACTTGTCTTATTTTAATAATTTTCATTCTCAAAACTAAAAAAAGAAACCCCAAACCCTTACTCACCTCCTTGATTTCTCTCAACCCTTTGTCCTTCATCTTTCTCACTCAAACATTTTCTCTGTCATCTCTGCATTAGCCCCAACTAAAAAAACACTCATTATTAAATAAAATGGTTAAAGAAAAAAATATTTACATAAATAAAAAAATTAAAGCACCTAATTTTTTCTTTATATAATTTTAAATGAAATTTCAAGATTTATAATTTTTATTGTTTGATTTTATCGGTGAGAATTTTATTGTATTTTGATTTGTTTTTTATTTAGTAAAGGAAAACAAGTTAATGAATTTCTACCAAAAAAATTAAATGGCCATGGAGCAATGTTACGTAGTAGTTTCAGAATGTAAAGGAAGGATGCTCATAAGTCTTGGTGCAAGTTGTGTCTGTCGGTTGTAATATATATATAGTGAAGATAATGAAATTAAAGAAATTTTGAATGAACTTTTTTAGGAAGGTGAATATATCAATGACTCAACTCTTTACAAAAGTAAATTATTTAATAATGAGTGTTTTTTTAGTTGGGGCTAGTGCACAAAGAAAATGTTTGAGTGAGAAAGATGAAGGAGAAAGGGTTGAGAGGAATGAAAGAGGTGAGTAAGAGTTTGGAGTTTCTTTTTTTAGTTTTTTTTAGAATGAAAATTATTAAAATAAGGCAAGTGTTTCTTATTTTTTTTTCCATTGGGGCTAGAGTAAGGATGACAGAGAAAAGGAAAGGTCTGAGTGAAAGAGATGAGAGAGAAAGGGTTGAGAGTAATGAGAGAGGTGTGTAAGGGTTTGGGGACTTCTTTTTTTATTTTTTTAATTTTGAGAATGAAAATTATTAAAATACCCTCAACCTTAAAACATAGAATTCATGATATATAAGGGTATTTTTGTCTATTGAAATCCGATACACATTGCTAAAATGTATCAACTGAAAAACAGGCGTACGCAAGTTAGCAAACCCCATATATATATATATATATATATATATATATANGAAACAACAATAGAATGCCGAAAAGAGAGAAAAAGAAGAGGTGTGGCAAGAGAAAAAGGAGAAGAGGAAGACGATCGATATCAGAAACTGAATGCCGCGAAGAGTTGCATTGTATTTAAAATGGAATTGGGCGTCGATTATTCTTCAGAAACTGTCGGTTATCCTACTAATGTGACGTCCAAGTGAACATTTAAAACTGACTTTTTGAATACCCATTAGACGTGAGGTTTCTGTCAGGGGGAACCGACGTCTAGGAAGCTGAACCGATTGACGTTTGATATCATGTCAGGGATGTTCACGACTGTTGGTATGGGCCACCGACGTCTATAATAACATACACGTCAGGGCCCTAAATAGCTGACGTCTCAGGCCCTTTAGTTTTGTAAACATAATTATTACATTGAAGTCAACATTGAAGAATTTTTTGGCTTTCCCGCCTTCTAGACATGTCTTAGACGTCGAATTTGGACTACATGTCGTCTAAGCGTCCGAGAATTAGGTTAAAAGCATTAAATGCAGCCCAGTAGATGTCGGGGTGTTGTAGTGCTGACGTCTTGAAATTAATAGACATCAGATTTTGGATAAAATCGATGTCTAGTTTACCAGGCTATTTACGTTAATGCCACCGTCTGCTCCTATACGTTGGATTACACGCAAACCGACGTCTTATGGGTGACGTTAAACAGCGTTTTTGCACTAGTGGTAAGGGTTTTGGGGTTTCTTTTTTTATTTTTTTAATTTTGAGAATGAAAATTATTAAAATATCCTTAACCTTAAAACTTAGAATTCATGAAATAAGGGTATGTTTGTCTACTGAAACTCGGTACATAATGCTAAAATGTACCAACTGAAAAACAGGTGTACGCAAGTTAGGAAACCCCATATATATATATATATATATATATATATATATATATATATATATATATATATACCATACTTGTGCGATTCTTGTGTCTTGAACTTCTGGTATCTTATTTGATTGTATTTTACTATACATAATAATTCATGATTTTAATCTTCTTTAAAATCTATAAAGTAAATGATTTTTGTTTCAAAAAGAATGATTTAAGAAAAGAATTAAAATTTTAAGATATATTTAGTATATAAATTATAAGGTTAAATATTTAGTAATTCATTTTATAATGTTATTACGTCTTTAAACATTTTTTATACTTTTTCTACCTTTTTTTTTAATTTTAAAACTATTCTTTATATTATTTTTTTCAATAAAAAAAACTACTAATTAGAAGACGCCAAATTTTAAGATAATTTGACAATCATATTTTTTAAATATTTTTCTTCTCTTAAATAATTAGTTTTCTCTTCTTCTTTTTTTTTTAATTATGCATGTGTGCGTCGGTTATTCTGTGTGAAATTTAAGTTGGTTAGGTTAATTTCTGTTGTTCAAATTTCTACTAAAAATAGCTTATTTGTGAATTAGATTTTATGTTAGTTAGGGACAAGTTAATATTCCTTAACTTTAATTCTTTTCTTGAAAATGCATAGGTAGGGAGAGTTAATAAATTTATTTATTTTAGTTGATTAAGATTTTGGTAGAGTAGAATCTTCAGTTGAAAATGAATTATTTAAGATAAATTTAGATTGTCTCAAGTTTATTTTAGATTTTGAATTATTTAATATGATATTTTTGAAGATTTGGAAATGATTCAAATGTACAATTAGATTAATGGTGTCATATTATTTGGAATAAAAAAGTTTCTTTCATGTTTGAAAACAAAATTGAAAAAATTCAGAAATTTATATTTTAAAATTGGCAATGATTTAAAGATAGTGAATTTTGATTATTTTAATATTAAATGATTTTAATATAAATAATTTCATTATAAATGATATTTATTATTTTAACCCACATAATTTTTCTATAAACTATTTTTGTTTGTGTCGAGCGAGAGAAAGTATAAGAGTTTTGGTGTTGAGTGCTTTGTGTTGCAAAGCTAGTGCATGTGTTTATGTAATTTTCTAATTCTTGTTTATTTTGAGGTGATTTATATAGATTCAATGTATGCTTATTTGAGATTCGTACATGCTTCATAATTGTAAATATGGATTAAATGCATGGTTATAATATCGCACGATTATACTAATAATACATAATGTTAAAAGGATGAATTTAAGTATATCAAGTTGTGAAAACTTGTGTCCCATAAAAATTTAAAGATCAAAACAATACTACATGTAACCTTTTTTTGATATTTTAACTAAATTAAAAGTAAATTGTTATAATAATTCACTTCGTCGATACTCTTGTATTTATCATTATCTTGTACTCTATAAAAGAAAGTAAAATGAATATTTGTACATATATCTAGAAATTATTTGTTTATTTTTATTAGAATTCATCATCTAGATTTCTATTTTATAATAGTTTATCAAAATCGAAATAAGATTGTTTCTCCTTATATCTCTACACATTTCTTCATGCACCTCTACATTCTAAAAACAGTTTTAAAATTACATTTTTCTTCAACAAATTTTGAAATATGTTGAAGAATTTTTTTTTTTTAACAAATTTAGAAATCTATTGAAACATAAAATTCCTTCACTAAATTTTAAAATTCATTGAAAGAGATTTCAAAAGTTTAACAGATTTGGAAAACCATAAAAAAAAATCCTTCAATAGATATTGAATTCCATTGAAGCATAAAAAATGAGATGTAAAGTTTTTTGAATTGCAAATAATAGTTTTAAAATTTTAAAACAATGTGGAGTTACAAGGAAAAATATGGAGAGGTGCAAAGGGAAAAACACCCCAAATAAATAAAAACAGATGTTCTAAGCCTGATTGCACTAAGGAATTTCTTCCCGAACCCCTTTCTTCTTCCTATAACCCATAAAACATGATAACCCAAAATCACCCCCTCATTAAAAGTGATATATTCCTAATCGCCCAATCGGAAATTTTACTTCTGAATTTAGAAAATACATTTTAGATTGTGTAATCTAAAACATAATAAACAAACTTGTTTCAGATATATAATATGAAATAGATTTAATGTCTCAACAGGTTCCATTTTCGTACAGAATCTCAAATAGGTCCCTTTCTTTTTTTGGCGTTTCAATTGAGTCCTTATTTTTGTAAAATTGAATCAAATAGGACTTTTCCGTCAAATTGAGATGACGTCATTAGGAAGGGTATGCTGACAGTGTAGTTTTTTATTACGTGGTATTAAAAACATGACTGAATTGTATTTTTTTATTCTTGAATTGAAAAATGAAATATACAAAATATACTTCATTTTTTAATTTAAAAATTAAAAAAATACAATTCTGTCACATTTTCAATGCCACGTAATAAAAAACTACACGGTCAACATACCGTTCTTAATTGCGTCATCTCAATTTGACGGAAAAGCCCTATTTGATTCAATTTTAAGAAAATAAGGACTTAATTGAGACGCCAAAAAAGAAAGAGACCTATTTGAGATTCTTGACCAAAATAGACCTATAAAATATTTAATAAAAAAATGTGTTCTTCTTAATGTGTTTTAGATTACATAATGTAAAATATATTTGTTTGATCTGAAAATATATTATATTCAAGTTATTCTTAATAATATTAAAAGATTATTACCACATAACGAATTTAGAAAATAAATAAGAAATATTCATAAAAGAATAATTTTTAAATATAAATAATAATAATAATAATAATAATAATAATAATAATAATGTACAATAATAATAATAATATAACAACAATAATAAATAACTATACCTACATAAATAACATATTTTTTATACACAATTTTTATTTTTAATTTATCTTTTATAATAAAATTGTTCTAACTTATTTTTAAGAGTAACTATTATTTTCAAATATTTAGTATAAAATTGTTTTAAGTTTCACTTCTGTTTTTTGTTTTTTCATTATATTTATAGTCTCTATCACTAACATTTGTATAGTTAATATTAGTCTCATTTTCTTTCTCTTTCTTCTTTGATTTGAATATTCACCACTACTTTAATGCTGTCTTCGTTTTAGAGGAATTTACTGTTGAAGATGATTAAGAAGGATGAATTTTGGGGATCATAGTTGTTTGTTTGGAGGGATCTGAAGGAATCAAAGAAGACGAATTTGCGAAGATTTACGGGATTTACGTTTTTTTCTAATCTCGCTCGTTTGCTCAGATTTGAGGTGATTAGATCTAAAAAGTTAACTTTATCCTCACCCTTTTATGCTGAGAAGGGAACTGTTATGTGCCAGCAAGCATCAAAGCTCAACTCAAAGTAAATGTTTATGTGAATTTTTTATTCTTTTTGAAGGCTGGAGATGAAGAAAATTGGAAGTTGAAGATGACCCATGCTATCTTATTATCTCCAGGGATATTTCTTTAAAATTTTAAAAATATTCTTAAAAGCGTTAATCAAACAATCTTTTAAATCTACTTAGGAATAGCATCTATAATATTTTTAAATTATTATATTTAAATTATAATTTAAAAACTCATACCACTTAATATTAAATTATATTTTAAAAAAATTATATTTAGAAAAATTGTTTCAATTTACCAAATTATAATTTTTTTACATTTTTAAAATTAATTTTTTTTTTCTCTTTATAAATATTTTTACAATTAAATATAACATTAATAAATAACATTTTATATTACTTTAATATTTAGGGACATTTTGGTAATCTTTAATTTCTACCAATTAAACTAATTTTTTAAATCTATCACATCAATCAAATCTTACACTAATTCTCATAAACTTTACATCTAAATTCACTTTCAATAACTCACAAATCCACTAAAAAAAAACAAAAAAATTACCCTTAAATCCATTCAATTACTCTCTTGTTCATGTTGTACTCACAAATAGAATTGATAACTACTTTACACAACTTAATTATTAGTGGTGTTTGATGACTTGTAATAAATTCACTTTTACTTAATTATTAGTGGTGTTTGATGACTTGTAATAAATTCACTTTTCACCACTGTTCTCATTAAGAGTGAGTAAATGAAATTGCACTGCTAAAAATTGTACTGAAGTAAAAATTAATTTATTTAAACTAAACTGTTTTTTGTTTTATAACTGTACTGCACTAAATTGTACTAAATTATAATATAAACTGAACTAAACTATACTAACTGAATTGTGAACTATACTAATTTTATAATCTGATTTTTTATATTTTAACTTAAACTTAAGATTTTCACTCATGAATAAATATTAAAACTATGTTTTTTTAATTTTATTTTCGTTCAAACAAATGACGTTTTTTCAAACCTGTGTTATGAAAAACTTAAAAAGTTACTTAAGCCATACAATTTTTTGCTTATTAGGTTATTTTGTTGTCTTTTTTTTTCATTGATCTTTAGAGGATTGGATGAAAATTTTATTATAAATGTAAAATAAATATTAAAACCTTTAACATTTAATTTAATTTAAATTAAAATTTTATTTCATAAATTTATTATTAATATATAATTAATATTATTCTTATTTATTCCTAATGTTAACTTTTTCTTTTATTATAAATAACATAAACAAATATTTTGCTTGTATATGAAAGATAATGTTGAAATAACAAAACTCCGTATGAAAGTTAAGGTAAAAATAATAAAACTTTTAAAAATAAACAATTTTGAAATAATGACTTTAAAAATTTAATGTATGGAGAAATAGATAGAAAAGTAATTAGAGAATAATAATAATTAATTATGTCATGGGAAATTATATCACTCAACTAAGAGTTATTAATTATAATATATGATAAGACTTTACACACATTCAATTTAATACATGAGTATTTCAAATTTTAAATATATATTATTAATGTGTTTTAGTGAATGTTATATTAAGATTTAATGGTATATTGAACTGTCTTTCTTGAAATGTGAGAGGAAGATGACAGGGAGTGATGTATGAAAAGAAGAGACTTAAAAGACAGTACAGTTATCTATAGTTAACTGACAAAAAATTTCTTAAGTTCAGTTTTTAAAAATTAAACCATAAAACAATATATTTAAATTATAGTAAAAATATATCAGTTTTTTTAATATAATATACTTGTCCAACCTTAGTTTCCATTAATGGCAACATCTTAAACCTCTTCATGTTGCACTGACAAATACAACTACTTTATAATTTAAAACTTGAATCACAAAATATACTTTTAGTTTAGTTTATAAGTGAATTATAGTTTTAACTATTTTTTTTTATTTTAAACAAAAATTGTGAAGTGAATGTTTGTAACAAATTCCTATCTCTACTAAAAGAAATTATAATACATGTTTGTTATAAATGGTAGAAAAGTTCAATCACATCTTAAACATAAATTTCTATTTAAATATCCATTAAAATAATTAAATACTGTAAACTTATGAGATTTTATATTAATATTTAACTTTGTTAACACATGTCAACTTATTTTATATATTAAATTAATTAATCTATAAATATTATCAGCTTATAATATAATACAAATATTTAAAAAATAGGAATACATGAAAACATAAGTTTATGTTAGTGATAATAATATATTTTGAATGGTATAAATCTGAATTTAGAAATATATTTTAAATTATATAATAATAAAATATAAAAAATTGATTACACAATCTAAAACATGTATTATTGTTTTTTTTTTCATTATATATTGGATTACATAATCTAAAACGTAATACAATAAAAATCTAGAAGAAAAAAACCTGTTTTAAAACCGAAAAACAAACCAATATTTTATCATTAAAACAAGAAAAAAAAGTCTCTTTAACAATTCTTTTTTGACAACTTTTTGATAACGCATACTTGACAGTTTGTGATTGGTCCGTTTCAAATGTTTTTTTAGAATAAATTCAAACAAACCAATAAAATGGTAACATGTGTCCTGTTATAAAAAAATTGTTAAAAAAAATTGTTAAAATATCATTTTCCTTAAAACAATGACAAATGAAGGGATCCAGAAGGATTGAATGTGAGAAGAGGAGTAGAAAGCTTAAATATGGAGGCGCGCCAAAAATAGTAAAAACTCTGTGTGAGGGTGAGGGGACAGGGTTAAAGGTTTGAACCTAATTTTAGTGAAGGGTTTTTTGGGGATTAAAATTTCTGGGGTGCAGGAAGAAAAACGGAAAGCATACAAAGAAGTGGCCTAGTGGTAAACATTAGTAAAAAATAGTGTACAAATTGATAGGAGCCCAGAATGAACAGGCAAGAAAATGAACTTGGTAAAGCCCACTTCTAACCCTACATGCAAAATTTGTAAGACATTCAAAACCTAATCTTAAAACAATATATATATATATATACACTAAAATTAAAATCATGTTTGGTAAATATAATTTATCATATCTTTTTTATTGATATCGTGTTTGATATATGTGATATTTGCCTTATTTCCACATTGTAAGCATTTTTTATATTGTAAGCGACTTTAATAAAAAAGCGTAAAAGTTAAAGTAAAAGAACAAACACGGTTTTCTTAAAAAAACAAAAATCATATTTATCAAATACAATTTCAACAAGAATAAGAAAAAGTAATTATATAAAACGAAATTATGCATGCTAAAACACACCTTTAACGTGATGATAAATAAAAGATTGAAATTGTATTTAGAAAACAGCTTATTCACTACGAAATTGTAATTGTAATTCTCAAACATGGGATACTCTTTCTTATAATTATTCTAAAATTTAGTAATTCTGATAATGAAATTGTACGATAATACTAAACTTTCCATATGACTCGGATACATTGATGTGACATTCATAAATTATAAAACTGGCGAACAGTTTAGACCCACCATTTTTCTTGTCCTTTTGTTTATCCAGAAAGAGAGGAAGACTTATTCCACATAAATTGAGACAGCAAAAATATGAAAAAAAATAATTAAAAGTTTCATTGGATCATGACAATAATGGGTACAAAGGTTTTTCTTATACAAAGGAAGAGGTTTGCCTGGTGGGATTGGAACAAAGGCCCTCGGACCAAAGAATAATTTGGTATGTGAACATTGTGTACAGAAAACATAAGATGTAGGTATAAATGAAGCAGGAATGTTGTGAATTGTGCGCCACTGAATTAAATGCCAGCAAGGCACTCTGGTGGGGCGATTGGGTACCTTGACTTATCTCTACAGTAATCATAGATGACATGGTTCATACGAACCCACTTGTATCTTCCGGCTTCAATGGCGTTAAGAGCCTGATATGCAGGCCCCTCCCACCAGTTTTTCGGGTTGGAGGCACAGTTAGCTGCTCCTGGAACTTCACACCCTTCAATGTCAAACTCCTTGTAGTCAGCGTAGAATGGTGCTTTGCTCCAATCGATTTTCTCCAAACCACCCCTTGTGGCCCAGTTATCTGCATCCCACAGTGACGAATACACTGCCATCGCCTGCATCTTTGGGTACGGAACCCCCCTCCCCTCGTTGTTCTTGTACACTCTGATTGGAAAATCATCTACGTAGAATCTGCACGTACATAACAAATTCCTCATTGCTGTTTTCAATATATATTTCTTTAATAATCATGGTTTATCGGACGTGTGTATATACTTACACAATGTGGTGATGGTTCCACAGAATTGAGTAAGTGTGGAAGTCCGCAGAAGGGTCAAACCAGAGGTTAACCCTCTGTTCTCTGTCACCCTTTCCGTGAGCGTAGATGTTTGTTTGAACTGTGTAAGGTTGTCCAGTACGGTTCCCCAAGAACTCGAAATCAAGCTCGTCGCGAACGTTGTCCCTGTCAGATTTCAGCTACCACAGAGGCCACAATATTTTTACATATGTCAGCATTCCAGTTTGGGCTATTAGACTTTTCCAAGGATGGTAAGAAAATTTTAACTCACATAAAATGCAGTGACTGTGCCAGCAGAGTCTCCCGGGACGAGTTTGATCTTCATGCTAACACGCCCAAACATGTACTTCTTCTTGGAAGCAAACCCACATCCTGTTAAAAAAGGGTTATTAAATTCTTAATGTAAAATTACTAATAGTTGTGGAGAAGTTATATATATTGTAGTACCAGAGCTTTTGTCAAGCCTTAGTTGAATTGCCCTGCCTTGATCAATTGGAGTGATGTGGGAGTCTGCCCACGTGACACGAAAGTCCTGCAGAAAAGTGGCTGGTCGACCCCAAACACAGCCAGCAGATACCAGAACCCATAGGAAAAGGACATGGTAAAAGGTGGCCATGGAAGAAAAAATTTGTTGTGAAATGGAAGATGCAGGGAGTGACCTATTTATATGGGAATGAAGAAGAGTTGCATTGAATTGAAGTGTGTCAAATAGCCCTTATCTTTCCTTACAGCTCATTGTTTGCCGTCATTAGGCCCTACCCAACAGTTTGTGTTCTCGTTTCGCTCCTTTAATCCTCTCCAGCCTAAATCACTTTCTCATCGTGTGCATACCATACATACATACATGTCTACATCTCTATATCATAAATTCAATGAACACTATTACTGTATATTAATGTCTTCATGGATCTTACCAATTGCTAAAACCATTTATCTATTTTCCTTCTTTTAATACTTCTTCTTTACTGGAAATCCAAGTATAAATGGAAGTTCTTCTGTTACCAAAGATGAATACCATATAAAAATGATAACTCTTAAATTTATTATCTTAAATTTTTAAATTGGAAATGGTGTCAATAGAAGTTAAGTTCATATTTTATTGGTTTTGTTGAAAATTTTCAAATTTTCACCACCTAATTTCTTCTGTGAAAGATATAAAAATGCAGTATGCACATATTTTAAAAATTATATAGCTTCACTAACTTTGGCCAAATGTTTTTATTTTTTCATTTACCTTTTGCTTTTACTTCTCATGCCATAAAATGTTGATTAGCTAACATAAAAATTTGTTTCTTATTAAACTCTATATTAAATTATAGGTTTAATTACACTTTTGATCCTTTATTTTATCTTAAAAATTCAATTTGACATATAATTCTTATTTGATGGGATTAAATCCTCTAATTTTTAAAAACGATCCCATTAAGTCTTTTCTATTAGATTAATATTAACGTAATTTTCGTATCACTAGTGAAAAAAAAAATCATTTTTACATGCAGTTTTTACACTGATTCAAATCCACCAAGTATAATAAGAAGCGGATAAGAAACTTTTCTGTACATATTTTATATATAAAGGTATAAAAAGGAACTAGATGACAAATTGACAGCAATCAACAACAATTTTCTATGCTAATTAACAAATATAGAAAACTAAAATTTTATTTCTTTTAATTTAAAATGAATATACTAAACCAGTTAGTCATTATACCCGTTTTAAAAGTTGAATTTTTCAATAAAAACCTCCCCTCTTCTCTCTCGCTCTTTTGGTATTTTTCTTGAAGCTCTCTCTCGTGCTCTCATCCTTCACCTATTGTTCACGTAAACAAATTTTCTTTAGTAAATGTCATTGTTAGGTTATAAGAGATTCAATATAAATGTGTTAAGATTATAACAATAGTTGCATCTTTATTTTTTCATAATTGACAAAAACTTCTAGTTTTAGCTTTAAGAAATATTTCATCTAGTTGTCATAAATTCATTTGGTTTTTCACCAACAAGTATAAAAAGTGAATTCTTGTGAACCGGTTAGGACCTGAACCAGTTTAAAAAGTTTAGGTCATATATAAAAAGTGAAGTTTTTAAACATGTTCCCTAATTTAAAAAGTTTAATACTTTCTATGTCCATTGCTTCTTTATCAGTTTAAAAAATAATTTTTAATTAACATAAAAAGCATTTTTCTAAATTAATTTACATGTCACGTGATTCTTAATTTATTTTTCACTTAATTTTTATATGTTTTTATCACATGTGAAGTGATTATCGTATTACATAATAATAGTTATATCACGTTACGTATAGCACTATTACATAATAATTTCTTGTATTTAGTTTAGTCTTTATATTCGAAATTTTGAGTCAGTTTATTTTTTTTAAATAGAAAAAAATAGTAACTAAGCTAAATTAAAACTTACATATACATGTTAAATAATTTTTTAAAATTTAGGTATCAAATCACTTCACCAAAATATTCAATTTAATTTTCTTTTATACATTTTAATTTCAACAAAAAAATCCATATATATTAAGTTAAAGCATGTAAATATTTTGTCATGTTAAATTAATAAATAAGTTAACAAAGGAAAATACATTTTATTAAATTATTTCAAGTATTATTTTAAATTTAGATTTGCAATATTTTAAAAAATTATAAGTTTATTATAGAAAATTTTTATTAAAATTAGAAAAGCAAAATAAAATTAATTTCAGTATTTAGATGAAACAATTAAATTTAAAATTTTTAAAAAGATTATTTTAATATATATATATATATATATATATATATATATATTATAATTAAGTTTAATTATTAATTCGGTGTGATTTTAAAAAAGATAACATTATTCCTTTTAAAAAAAATTAAAATTAAATTAAGTCAAAATTTTAAATATAAAAATAAAATTAAATATAAGACATTGTGACACTAAAACGTATCCACATGAAATAACAATAACATATGGTAAAAGAATTAAAAAAAATAAAAATATTATTAATTGACATGTTAACGTTAATTAATAGTTTAATTGGATTATTTTAAAAAACTAGAATATTTAATTACAACAAATAAAAATTACGTGTCTAATTGAATTATCCAAACAAATTAATGAAATTAAACCTAATTATATCATAATTACTCTTGTGAAATTTTGAGACATGCAACTTCTCAGTGTTATTTTTTAATTGATTATGCATACTTTATTTATAATCTAAATTAAGATTATTTGTTTGTATACATTTTAGATTATACTTAAAACATGGATGCATACATTTTAATTTGTTGGATGCAACTACATTTAAAAGCTACAATTCTGAAGTTTGAGTAAAGTATTCATATGTTTCAGCAAATTCTACACTACAAAAATTCTTGAATTCACTGATAAAATTTTGGAGAGGAACAACGTTACACCATTTAATTTTTGTGATAATTAATTAATTAATTAATTTAAATTTTGTTGGTAAAAATAAATTTAATTATTAGAAAATATTTATTTCAAAATTTATTTCTATTATAGGATATATGTTTTTCCTCGTTAGTTAATGATATTC
Source organism: Vigna radiata var. radiata (assembly GCF_000741045.1). Taxonomy (NCBI): domain Eukaryota; kingdom Viridiplantae; phylum Streptophyta; class Magnoliopsida; order Fabales; family Fabaceae; genus Vigna; species Vigna radiata. Next base: position 29,219,775 of record NC_028357.1, read on the forward strand.
TATTACACTTTTAATTTTTTTTGTTTTAATTAATTAATTCATTCATTTAAATTTTATTGATAAAAATCATTTTAATTATAAGAAAACATTTATTTCAAATTTTATTTTTATTATAGTGTAAGATTTATTTCCTTTTTAATTATCAATAATTTATTACGCTTTTAATTTTTGTGCTAATTTATTAATTAATTCATCCATATTTTATTAATAAAAATAATTTTAATTATAGAAAAATATTTATCTCAAATTTTATTTCTATTACAATATAAGATTTTTGAACCACTAATTATTAATATTTTATTACTCTTTTAATTATTGTGTTATTTAATTCATTCATTTAAATTTTATAGATAAAAATAATTTTAATTATAGAAAAAAAATTGTTCCAAATTTTCTTTCTTTAATAATATAATATTTTTATTATCAATAAATTATTTTTTATTGAATAATAAAATTATATTTTAAAATAAACTAATGTTTATGCATTAAAAAAATTAATATGTTTTAAATTATTGAAATGAATATTATCTTTTCTTCAAATTATTATATTTCTGATTCTACCCGTTGATCCATGGATTATGGCTTCTTTTTTTATTTAAGTGAATTTCCTTACCCTTTATTTTTTTCTCCTTTCGTTTTATCTCATTTACTTGTTTTCCTTCGTAAGAGATTTTAACAGATGGGAAAATTGCTAACTTTTTTCAATGATTTAAATATAATATTATATATTTCACTGTTATTGAGTAACTTACAAAATCTCTCTCTATATATATATTTATTGAAAATTATTTTGTTGTCAATGAGATATGGTTAACAGATTCAAAGAAGTTTGAAAGAGGTAGAAAGATTTTCAATAAAAACACGGACCAATAAGCTTAAGAGTGGGATCCAAAATACAATAATTTAGTAACGTTTAATCAAACATACGCTTGATATATTTAGTTATTTTTCTTAAATAAGTTTGTCACTTTTTTTTTTTTAATTAGATCTTATTTTTAAAAAGATTTAAATTAATTTGATTTTTTTTATTAGTTCTCTTTTAAGACCATTAAAAGGGTCACCTATTAGTTATAGTTTTTTTTTTTTTAATTTTTAAATATTTATTTNTTTATTTTTATTTTTTAAAATTAAAAAATATATATCAAATGTCAGATTCACATTAAGGTCACGTATCACTCTCAGAACATATGTTATTATATTAGTTTCAATTTAATTGCTGTATTTTTATTTTGTCTAAATTTAGTCTTAATTCTTTTAAAAAATAAATAATTTTGTTTGTTTTTAATATAAACAAAGTTTAATTTGTATATAAATTTTTACAAATATTGTTATTAAAATTAATATTTTTATTAAATATTAAAATTGATATTTTTAACAAATATTAAAATTGATATTTTTATTAAATATGCCTATAAGTTTTAAAAAAATATAAGATTTAAAAAAAATAAGTGACATGATACTGTGTGGATTTTTCAAATGATATGACTTAGTGAATAAATTATTATTAAGATGAAATTTCACCTTTTTCAAAATAAAAAATCTGAGAAAATTTCCATAGAAACCATAATTAAAGGTAGTTTATTTTTCCATGACGTTCCACATTAATTAGGAACTTTATGAAAAATTTTCCATTATTTTAGAAGATGAAATTTCGCATAATTATTTGTTTACTATTTTCTTTATCTCTTATAGGTATATTTAAATAATATAATTAACATGTATATAGTTAACTAAATATAAATTTAAATAAATTTAGTCTTGTTTAAAATATTTAATAAAAATATCAATTTTAATAAAAATATTCGTATAATATTTATATACAATTTCTTTTAATTTGGAAAGGGAGAAAATTGTTTAATTTAAAAAAAAAATAGAACTAAAGTGAGACAAAATAAAAATAAAAAAATCAAATTGAGACTAACAATATAGTACATTGTCACATGACACCATGTCAGTTTGAAACATGACAATTTTTTTTTAAAAAAATAAAATAAAAACAATTAAAAATATATTTAAAAATTTTAAAAACCATGAGTTAACACGTAACACTTTCTTCTTTAATGATGTTTGTGTGAAACTAACAACAATAACTTAATTGTTTCAATTTTTCAAAAATAGAAATTTAAGTGAGATAAAAAGAAGTATAAGACCTATCTAAGAAAAGTCATCATAAATAGGGATTATCTCTATGTAAATCTTTAATAATTAACTCTAGGTTAAAAAAACATAAAGACACATTCTATAGAACAAAGAGTAAATTTTGTTTTGTAATGAGTGTTTTTGGTAATGAATGTGTTAATGTTTTTGGTTTAGGATAGGTGGAATTAAAGAATAATGATGAAAACTTTTGTTGAATTTTGTTTTGTAATGAATGAATTTATGTTTTAGTGTTTTAATTATTATTTTCGGATAAATGAAAATAGGAATGATCTAAGTAAAAGATATAAAGGAGATCAATAAAAATTATTTTTTAACGAGAACTAATAATTTAATAAAAAATAATTTTAATGGCAAATAAAATTTCAAATTAAAAAATAAACCCTTAAATAATCATAATATAAGCAAATATATAATTATTGAAAAGTAAATTTATTAATAATTATCAAAAAATAAATTTGTTAATAATTATTAAATAATGACAATAATTATAGAAAAATGAAATTTGTTAATAAATCTCACAGATAATTTTTTTACATAAACTTTTATTTGTTAATAATCCGACAAAATTATAATTCTCCAAAAAGTTTTGCAGTTTTGATAGATAATGGTCATTAATAAATTTTTTTTTTTTAGTAATATGCATACACACATGCATATAAATCTGTAGATTCGATAATTAAATTTTTGTAACATTTAAAAAGATATAATTATTTTTCAGTAATTTTAATATTTTTGTAGAAGTGTAAAACCTTTTAACATTGAAATTTTAAGATGTGCATCTGCCAACTATGTGCAGACTTCTGCACTTAAATCCCCTTTAACTACGAAGAAAGGTCACAGTGTACAACTTTTATTATTTAGTTCATTTATTTGTGTTAATTACCACTATCCTTGTTTATGAACACTTTAACCAAAGCAATAACATATTTATTTTGGACAATTAAGAAGGGTTATTTTTTATTAAAATTGTAGTTATAATTTTTTAAACATAAAATAAAATCCAAACAACATATATAATCAAATAATATTATCGGTTGATAAATTTAAACGTCACTTAAACGGATATTATGTATGAATCATTTTCTTAAAAGAATTTGCATCCATATAAGGTGTGGTTTAGAACTTGTTTGAAACTAGTTTAAAATTATATAAATCAAGTTTATTTTATAATAATAGTATTGATTAATGATTCTTATAATTCTTCTTATTTATACCATACGCGTTTTTTTAGATCTAAAATTAAAAGGTTATGTAGAATGTGAGATTATAGGATTTAAAATAGTGAGTACGGAGTATTTATTAATTTATTCAATTTTAGGTAAAATTTGATGATTTTGCTATGTGTTAAACTTTGATGATTTTGCAGATAAATGTAAACAAAACATTTAATCAATTTAATTTACATATAATTTGAGTAAAACTGGATTTTGAGAATTTACCTTTAATGTAAAATAATTTAGAGTCAAAATTTTATAATTTTTAAAACTATATGACACAGAGTTTACTGGTCGAACCACATAAATCATCTATGATTCACTGCATGGCGTCAATTAGTTCATGATTTATAATCAGTAGACATGGATGGAATGAAATAATCGATTAGTCGTTCGACAACGTAGTCATAAAACATTAAAAATTGATTAATAAATTTAATTGTGATATAAATATAAATATATGACATTAATAAATAATTAACGAGTTTTATTATTTATGTATATTAAAATAAAAAATGTAAAAAGAAAACATAATAAAAACAACAGTATTACCATGTTAGAAGTGAACTTTAAGTCTAACTCAACCCCACAAAACCGGCTTATAAGGTGAGGTTTGCACCCACTTATATACACTTAAATGGCCTCATCTCTAGTCGATGTGGGACTTCTAACACACTCCCTCACGTCGAGGTATATACATCTCGAGCGTGGGATTAGACTTTTTAATGGGTGGTCCGATAGCGGGTGGATCAATATGCCCAACGACAACAGAAATCGCTAGGATGGACTCCAGTCATAGCTCTGATACCATTTTAGTTAGGTTTAAAGTCCACTTCTAACATACCAGAAGATAAAGAAAAAAAAAAAAAATCAGAGTCAAGCATCACTTTAAGGAAATACATTCTTTTTTTTTTCTTCTAATTAGAAATAATATATGTCCTGAAAAGCTCTATAATAATATTAGGAATTTTAGTTCATACGACCCGACAGTACGAGTCTTTGAAGACAGTACTCTTCTGTCTTCAGACGTTTATTGTAGGTACACATCTTTACAATTTTGATGTTCCCTCTGCATTCAGCTTTATCAAAGTACCAGATTGCAAACGTGTTTTTAAAAATTTCACTTCAAATCTGAATTTGAAGACATAAATAAAAAGAAAATATTTTATCATTTAAAAATGTTAAAAAATATATTTTGAATATAATCTAAACATACAAAATTAATTTATAAAATAAAACTTATATAACTTTTTATATACTATAGAATTATTTATATAGATGGTGTGTAAAAAAAAATGCTAGTATTTTTCCTAATTTCTTATCTAACTCACAATCGTAAACTTAATTATAACCAAGAAACGGTTAAAAATTATCTAACATTCTCAATTTGAAAACAAAATGATTCCTTTTATGTAATGTAATGTATAATTTTATTTCAAATTACGTGATGAGATATTAGATTTTCAAATTTATGTATATAAAAGAAGTATCCACTAAAAGAACCTAGAATACGGAAATTAATCTTCCTTAACTTGCGAACAAAAATGTCTTACATTCATCTAAAATAAGTTATCAGAAGGCGTGAACATTTAAGAATCGATTATAAGTTGATAAATAGGTTTGGTATGATTTTAATTGATCATTACTGGTGGTGACAGGCCTAACAATGTTACTTATGAGCTTTAAATGTTCTTGTGAAGATTGAAGGTCCTGTAGCTGAAGCAATGTCAGCCATTAATTCATAATTGTTTCATCTATTTATGTGTTAATCGCTACAGTGTGGACAGCTTAGAGAAGTTGATTGATCACGAACAGGTTCCATTGAAAGTACCTCCAATGTCGGACCCACTCATTCCAACCAGACCACAACGTACTATTCAATAATTGGATTCTGAATATGATGTTTATCTTCGTCAGGTACCATAAATCTATATTTAAACTCTCTAATTAAGGACCAATTTAATTTCAAATTTCTATACATTTTCGCAAAAAAACATTTACAACTATTTTCTTTTCTTATTATTAACTTAAAGAATCTAATAAAGCCTTCGAAAAGCAATTCACAGCCTTTAATTTTCTTCCTTTTGATGATAACATTTTTCGTGTAAGGGTTAGAGAAAATAAAAATCAGATACTCGTGTAATTTTATAATGTTCAAACATCTATTACGTCCACGTATTCGAGTACAGTAGTTCTGCTAGAATCAATGTTCTTCCGATGTTACATTTAACAAAACACCATCTTTTTAGGGTCAAAACACTAGTAAGATTCAAAAGGGTACTGTATACTAGCTGGTACTTGTATAGGTCTATTCCTTTTCATGGTTCTATTGCACTTCTATGATTCCTAACTCTTCTATCTTTAACCTCTTTTTTCCAAACCATGGAACCACTTCTGCTCTGTTTGGACTACAATTAATGATTCATAGTTCTACTTTTAAAAAGTTAATATTTAATTATCATTTAAGTACTTTTGAAGTTTGTATTGAAACATCTTAAGAAGGTTCAATGGCACATTTATTACTTGATTATCATTCACTATTTGGGAAATTTTATCATCGTATTTTTTTTACAGTTTTACCGTCAAAGATCTTAATTTTAACATATTTTACAAATATATTAATAAGCAATTATGTGTTAAAAAAAACTCAAAAATAGTATAATCACTAGTGTAGAAAAAACTTTTAAATATGTTATTTTGTGTTTTTTATGTCTGATCTCGACTCGACATTTTTTTGAGAGATGTTAATGGAATGTCGGACCCCACAGTCAGACGTCTATATAGACGTTGGACTACACAGGTCAAATGTCAGCGGTTTGTATTTCCTTTTGTTCTTGTAGTTGCTTCATGAATCGTCGCTCCACTGATCTCATGCTTTGGTTAAGCCTTTCTTCCCATTGAAGATCCATCTTCCTCAATGCTTCATGACTCATGGATTGAGTGTTTTTTTGTGTAGGGCTAAAGTAGTCACGAAGACCAAGCACACGAGCAAAACTGTACCAAAACGTAACGAAAACGCGTTTTAATCGGTTCAAATGAAAGATAACTAAAAGATGCAAAAGTGAGAAAATAAACCTCAAAATCATAGCCTGCAAAGAGAAAACGCGAGGATGATGAATAGTGAGTGCGCTTAACTGTTGTCTCGAGCGAGAGTTTGGTAATAACAGACCATTAGATGTCGGCTTCCCACTAGCCGACGTCTAAATGGCTTTAAATGTCAGCTCCCTTACCTAGTTGACGTTTAAAGCATTTAAAAATTTTATTTTGGTGCACACTTCAGACGTCCGAGATGGGGGTGACCGACGCTTAAATGACTATAAACATTGGAGTGGCGGGATCATACGTTTAAATGGAGTCAAAAAGTGACTTTTTAGATTTTCTGGGTTGAGTATTTAGACGTCGGACCCCATAGCCGATGTCTAAATAAAATAAAAAATTATTATTTTTTTACTTTTTCGTTTAGTTTTGGCGTCCATTCGGGAGAGCCGACATATATGAGTATTTAGACGTCGGGCCTCCTATAGCTGACTTCGAAATAGAATAAAAAATTAATTTCCTTTTTACTTTTTCGTTTACACTAGTAAAAAATTGATTTTTTACCGCACACATTATGCCACGGTTCACTAGAAACCGCAACATAATACTGTGCGGTGGCCTTTTTGAAAATAAATCGAATGTATAAGCCGCGGTTCCCCTCTGAACCGCGGCCTATTCCCCAGACAAATTTCTGACTTTGACGACACGTCAGAAAAATAATAAATTGCAGGGGCATAGATCGCGGTTCTATAAGCAACCACGGACTATTCTCCCTGCAACTTCTGACATTTACCACTAGTTAGCCCCTGTAATAAATTGGCAAGGGAATAAGCCACAGTTGCTCACAGAACTGCGACTTATTCCCCTGCCAATTTATTACAGGGGCTAATTCCCCCTGCAACCTGTGGGAGGCAGTTGAAAGTTATTCTAAAAATAATAAAAGTGGGACAATAGACTGTTGTTCCCCCAAGAACCGTGGCATAAACCCTCACTGACTTCTCCCACGTGGCACCCATGCATTAAATGGGAGGTAAATGGTCATGGAATAAACCACGATTGTCTAAGGAACCGCTGTCTATTGAGAATAGGCTGCGGTTTCGCCCCCAACCGCGACATAAAGTTTAGTGAAAATTTTCAAAATTGCCATTTCATTTTAATTTTTTAGTTTTTTTAATGGGAATAAACCGTGATTCCGCGGTAGTAACTTTTAATTAGGTTAAAAAAAAAGACCGTGAACAGTTTCTTCTTCCTCGCGAAGAAACTGTTGCAACTCTCTATACGCTCTCCTCTCCGCCGTGCATTGTCTATGTACTCTGTGCATTGTCTCTGCCGTGCCATTCCTCTGAATATTCTCATCATTTATTGCTATTCTCTTCAGCGTGCCACCATTCTGTCGGAACTCTCCCCGTGCCATTCTTTCTCTGCTCTTCACCGTGCCATCATTTGTGCCATTTTTGCCCTGCTCATGTTCGTCGTAATCGCCGTGTCAAACAAGTAAATTTTTCAAATAATCCGTCTTTATTTTTGTTTTATATTGATTTGAAAACCAGTTTAAAAAGTTTTCTCAATCGATATTAAAAGTTTTTCTATAATAAATAAAACAAATATTTTGAATACTTAAAAAATATTTCTGAAGCTTGTGAATTATTGAGTGAATTGTACCATATCTAAAGTGGTGGATAAAGTTGTGGTTCGAAGGGTCGGAATTATCAATAAGGTTGAAAGCACTCTGTTATGTAATAGTTTGAGCATTTACCTTTAAAATGGATTCTATTAGGCCAAGACATTACTTCCCACCTACTGATAGGGACTTACACGTGTGAAATTCCTAAATGTCATTCATGTTTTTATTATAATGCAAAAAAGTGATTCCATGTGGAAACCGATTTGTTGGGTTTGAAGGTAGCATGTGACTTCAAAACACCCGTAACATTTGATTAGTTGTTAAATTAGATATTATTATCATTCATAGAAAGATAAATGATTATAACAACATAAAAAATAAAATAAAACAAAACTATTTCCTAAATCATCTACCAATAAGCAAGATTAATTACACTTTTAGTTTTTATTAATTTATAATTACAATTTTCACATTAATCCCACAATTTCTCATCCAATATTTTATTAGGTGATATTATATTTGTCCAATTGAAAATTCCACAAAGTTGCCATGATAATAAAGAAAATTATCATTTTTTCTTTTAATAAGGTAATTCGGTAGCAATTAATTATAACCATTCTAAGTTACTTTGTTATCGTTTTTTATTCTTGAGTAATAAAATTTTAACTTTTTTTTTTTTTACAGAAAAGAAGAAGAAGTGATATTTAAAAGTAAGAGAGAAAAATATTTGTCGTTCGTAGCTTAATGTTTGGACTTTCTTTGTTATATGAATGAATGCTAAAACTTTATATATATATATATATATATATATATATATATATATATATATATATATATATAT
>NC_028357.1:29228762-29263174 GCF_000741045.1 Vigna radiata var. radiata
ATATATATATATATATATATATAGTTCTATTCCAGCAAGTATGATGATGGTTGGGAGATCAATTACTAACCGTAGAAAGCTTGTATGGATTTCTTTCAAGGTTTGACATATGCTAAAGTCATACTTTATTATAGTTGTTTTGTTTTAATGATTTTCACTAACTATTTACAACTGTGTATTGTAGTGTAACAGACATAAGGGGTCATATGAGTGCGGATACTATGTAATGTATTGGATGACCCACATTATTCGTTCTCATATAACAAGAGGCTGGGAAACGGTAATATTTAAATTTAACAAATTTAGAATTTCTCCAACATTTGGAATTCATATACACTAATTAATATCAATTGTCTTGTGTAGAAATTCAAGACTACTATAACAATTCCTGAGAAGCCACTTTCATTCATAAGGAAAGCTGCTGCAAAATATTTAATTAGATTATATAATAGTTCATAGTTATTAGATTTAAAATAATTTGAACATGTTGATTTAAAGTTATTAGACTTTATATATTATGTGATGTTAAAATACATTTTGAACATGTTTGATATGTTAAAATTGAATCTGTGTGCATATTTTGATATGTAGGTCTGTTTTTGTGATATCCACTATCACAAAAACAAACCTGCTATTAAAAAAAATTTCAGGACAATATGCCGCGGTTGTGACCACAACAGCGGTAGAAAGTTACGTTTTTTAATTATTTTCTTTAAAAAAGAGTTTTGGTCGCGATTGTAGCACGAACCGCGGTCTATTCCCGACTTTTTACTGCGGTTCAAACCGCGACCTATAGTTGAACGATTTTTTTTTTTTTTTTAAAAAAAGAGGTTTTGGCCGCGGTTTCTGCTACAACCGCGACCTTTACCGCGGTTGGAACCGCAGCATAAAGTCCCAGACTTTTTACCGCGCCTGGATATGTCGCGGTTTAGAAACCGCGACGTGTAGTAAAAAACAACCGCGGTCGTTTCCTTTCCCTGCACTAGTGTTAGTTTTGGCGTCCATTTGAGAGAGTCGACATATATGAGTATTTAGACATCGGACCCCATGGTCGACGTCTAAATAGTTGTTTTATTTACAGAAATATCACTAGTCATTTTTTACATTAAATATTCAAGAATTGAACGTATAAAAGATGACGTTAAAAATATTTTCTACACTAGTGAGTTTTATTAGTACTTTCAAAATAACCTTATTTTAATACATATTTTAAATTTATATTTTTTTTATAATACATCATCAGTTCACTAAGTTTTCAATGTGTCCGTAAAATGTGTGAAAATTAAAAAGTTTTATAAAAAAATTGGATGTTATTTTTTTAAATGATGAAGTAAACAAGTCGTAATTAAGTAGTTTATGGAAGAAAAACAAAATATGTCAAGGTTAACCTAAAACATATTTTAATTTATTTTGCTGACTGAAGCGGATAGAAGGACTATATATATTTTCTACATTTGAAATTTAAATGATAGGTGTAAGTCAACAGAATTAGAAAAAAAAACTGTGATTTTATTAAAACATAACAGTTTTCTTTCTGAACTTTATTAAAGATGGTATTTATTAATTATATTAAGAAATGAGCAAACTAACATGCAAATACTTTTGAAGTTTTCTTAAATATTTACTTACTCTAAAAATGACAAAATGCAATAAAATATTTGACTTTCTTATCAATTTAAATACATATAATTAATGGTGGTAAAATAAATCAATTCAATGTATTTTGGTATGATTTGTACTTATAGGTGAGTAAACCTATTAGACTAAAACGAGTTAACAATTATAATCTATCCCGTCATAAAATAAAATGGACTGGTTGATTGACTTATCACTTTTTTTAATTCTTTTAAATTTTAATTTTTAATTTTTTTATATGTAGATAGATAAATAAATATATAAATAAATTTTAAAAATTAAAAGAAAAGTGATATAAGTCACTCTATCCATCATCTTATGATGAAATAAATTATAATTTAATATATATATATATATATATGAAAGAATATTTAATCATATAAATATTTTTTAAATATTTTTTTGATTAATTAATATTTTAAATTAAATAATTATTACATTCATCTCTTAAATTATTTTATTATAGTTTACAACATATTATTATTATTATAGATTTCTAAATTGCAGTTTTAACATTAATTTGTGCATTTTTTTAATTTTAAAATTTAGTGTATATTTTTATTAAAAGTACTGAGATAATTTTATACTAAACAATTTTTTTACCGTTATTTCACTTTTTGGTATATCATTACGACAAGATTTGATGTGATCTAAAAATACAACATGCAATTTTTTTTTTCTTTTAGATTTCAAGTTTTTCTCTTTGATTGCACACGTGAGTAGTTGTAGTTTATTAGTTTAAGTTTATAGTGATATGTTTTTTTTTAAATTACGTTCTTTAGAGTAAGTTAAAACTTTTCTATTTTTTTTCTCAATAGATAACTATATCACTTAAACACAAAAGGTGCAAAGAATAAGTCATCTTTCTTAGATGATTTTCACTCAAGGAAAAATCAGTCATTCAAACGATGTTTTCTACGATGAATTATGCATAAATGAGGATTATACGTTTATATAATTGTTATGTATAAGGGTATTATTGGATGCATGAGATGTGTGATTGCATAATATAGAGTGATGTATCTTGCATATAGATACTTATATTGTGACTCTTTTATAAAGATATGATGAGGGATATTTAAGATGATATTTTGTAGTATTAAGCACAGACTCAAAGGAAAATAGACATCAAATCATCTCGAGTACACCATGATCAAGTCTTTACGAGTTTGTTTTTGGTATTATTTTTAAAAGTTTTTTATCATTATGTGTATATAAATCTTTGATCAACTTTTCTTTTATTCGATGTGAAACTTTATTTACACTCTAATATCAAATTACCTTGAATAAAAAGAAGTTGATTATTTATGTATTTGTTGAATAAAAGTAATGAAAAGTCAATTTTTTATTTTTATTTTCTAATGTAAGAAACTTTGAATTTTGTCTCAAGATGTGAGTGGCTGTTATAAATAATTATATATTTGATTGCAAAGTGTAGTTGAGCACCGACAAAAAAATGGTTTCTCTAAGTCGATTTGATTGCAGCAGATAGATGCAGTGATAATACCTCAACCTTTTCAAAACGCATAATCAAATGTCGCATCTTGGAGTAGTTGGGCCCTTCTTAGCTCCAATCAGATTCTAAACAACAATCTTATCCATTTCAGAATCACCATCCCTTCATCTTTCCACTAAAGGAATTTTCAGCTTTCATTTTCTTCCTTGCAAAGATGGATTCGAGATAAAGTAGATAGATTTGATAGTAGATTGAATATAATATTTTAGAATAAATTTAAGAGTGATTGAGAATAAATTTAAAAATAAAATTTGTAAAAATTTATAGAATGTTATAAATGGAAAAAAGTATTTTAATTGGTAAAAAACAAAAATTATTAAAATACTTTAATAATAAAAATAATATTTATTAATAATATATTTATTGATAAAAAATATTATAAAGAAAAAAAATCAAAATTAATTTTGAAAATAAAATAAATTTGTATTTAAGTAAAATGAAATAAAAATTTTAAAATTGGAGTCAAATTCTCAGATTTCTAAGCATGGAGATACATAGTTCATATACTGAACTCTGGTAATTCAAATTGTGGGAGAACATTAGTTCCTAATTTATGCAAGCTGTTGGGATATGTTATCTGAGGCATGTTGCAGTGTCAATATCACAACTTGCTGGAATTTCTCTGTGGGTTGAATTACATGGATCAACTTAGTGTTGGTCACTATATTTAGATTGAAATAGATTAAGATTCCCACTTTTCTTTTTTCTCATAATGCGCGGAACTATCAAACACATTGACGTAGATGGCTTTGGAAGCGGCATACACAGAAAATAATAATTGAATTCCAGAAGCTGAGTTACAGTTCATCTCTTGTTGCAGTTGAATGAATCCTTTCCATTTGCTTTCGACTCACCACATGTTATTGTTCATTCATAACAAAAGCTTCTCAACCTTTTGATGTATACCATAATAATTATTAACTAGCACCTTAATGTGATTACCTTAAAGGCTGTTGTCCTAAAGCGATTGGATATAAGGGTGATTGACAATAGTACATCATATATAAAACAGCTGCAGAACAATCAAACTTTGTCGTTTTTATATTAGCTTCATGTGCGTGAGGCAACCACCTCATTTTTTGATACATATGAGCTAGCAAAATGATCAAGTTCATGAACTTTGCTCATAGAATTAATAGCAGACTTATACAGTTATCTTACAACTTGATAATTCCTTCAGCGCATGTTGACCAAAGTATGTTTTCCTGTTCCTATACAATAACAGCCACCGTCATTTTAATATTTAAAATTTCTCCTGTTAATAGTTATTATCAGGAAGGACCCGGTTGCAAATATATATATTTTTATGTATGTATACCATAAATTGTGTTTTTAACTTACATAGGTTTAACAAGAAATTTAAAACTTACAGGGTAAATGATAGTTCATTAATTTGATTCTAAAACTTTTTCTAAGTCATCAATTTTTCAAATGATTCCATCAACGCCGCTTCAAATCACTTTTTTTTTTTTAGTTGAATGGATATAAACGAGAGTTCGTCTATTCATGACAATGATTGTCATTCATTTGCAACTTATTTCTAAATATTTCTCATCTCCATGTGCTTGTTGTTAAACATATTTGAAGTAGAGTTGAACGTTTAAAAATAAGCTTAATACTTTTATGGGAATTTGAAGGTTACCTTTTTATTATGTTTTTTGCACGTTAAATTTAAATTAGATATGTGTTTGTTGTTGTAGTAATTGTTACTGAGTTTTATTTTTTTTAATCTTACAATATTTAATGCATTGTATTTTTTGGTGATACTTTTTTTTTTTGTGGGTTTGGAATGATTTCTCTTTTATTTTAGATGCTTTATGTATTTCTATCTAATTTGTTACGAAGATGTTCAGATGTGTCTACAACGAAAATTCACAGCTGTAAATATGACTTTTAGATGTGGATACTAACAAAAAAATGTTTTAGTAACATGAAAAATGTAAAGATAACAAAATAAAAAGATAAAAAGAAAAAAACGCACACGACAAAATAATTAAAAAAACTAATTATCATTATTAATTTGTATATATTATATAAAAATAATTTACTTTTATTAATTTTTATAATTATACAATAAAAGATACTTTCAACTTTTTTATTATGACTATTTAGGGTTACAGAAGTCAATCTCTATTATTATTATTAATTTGTTAGAAATATAAGAAATATGAAGAGATATATGCCGATCAAATTACCTATTACATTTACTTGTTTCATATTTTTTTCTCATCATTATTTACATATATATCAAAAAAATGTTTTTTAGTTATTTTCATATTCATATTTTAAAAAATGTAAAATTAATTACTTTTTTTAACTGTGTGGGAAATAAACGCAGTAGTAATTTAGATGCAGGCATAGTATGGTGCTTTTATGTTTGCTATAATCAAAGAGAAGGTTAACAAGAAAAAAAAAAAGAAAAACATACATCCCTAATTTCTTAGGAAATAATGTTAAAACAAAATCACTGTTTTTTGAGATATATATATATATATATATATATATATATACGTGCCAATATTGGACACATTTCTATAATTCATCATCTAATTTTTCAGAATTGGATATCCAGTGAGAGATTCCTTAACCAAATTTTCCGTCGTTGCCAATTCCGTAGAGTGTACTGTAAAAAGGTAGTAAAAAGTAGCTAAAGTTAAAAAAAATAAAAAAAATAAATTGTTCATTGAATTGATAAATCTATTAAGTAAAAGTTTCATGTTGTATTTATAGTTTACTATTCGTTAAATGATATTTTGATGTTTTAAATATACAATAAGAAATATTAAAATAACATAATATAAAACTTTTTTATATAAATTTCTAAATCTAGTAACTCAACCTTATAAAAACTAATTCATAGTTATGACATTATATTAAGAAGTAGATTGAAAAACATTTGATGAATTCAACTCACTCAACTTACAAAACTAATTGAGAGTTTTAATACCATAATAATAAGTGAATTTCAAATTGAACTCAAACTTACACAATTAACTTATAAAATAAGTTTTACATTTACTTATATACTGTAAAACTATAAATTGAGTTTTTCTTTTTACATAATAAAAATTGAAAAAAATTAACTATTATATGTTTCTTTTAGTTTACTAGAGACGTCAACATTATTTTAGCTCGATATAAATTTTCTTCTTTTTCTAAAGATTTTCTAAAATAGAAATAAAAAAAAGGTAACGAGAAAAGAAAAGATAGATGTTCGAATATTATTCTTCTTGGAAGGATCATAAAAAAATAAGATATATGAAACTTTTTCATACAAGAAAACTGATATAAATATTATTGATCAATTTCTCTACTTGATACTTCAAATAACTTCAATGATTTTCACAAACATTATTATTTAGTAATTATGATCAAGAATAATATAAATATATTTTTCTCTTTCATTCCAATTCTTTAAAACGACTTTTAAAAATAAAACTAAAAAGAAATTTAATCTTCAAAACAAACAATACTTTAAATATCATAAATAACTCTAACGATATTACTTTAATAAATCCTGAGAGATCAAATTGAATATTCAAACTAACTTAGTTGATTGACGATGTTGTTTTCAACTTGAGTTCTCTTTCTAAACACTTAAGAACTTAATATTAAACAACAGAACTTGTAAGTTAATTATTAAAAAATTAACGTTAAAAATATTTATCAACCTGTAACATAAATAAAAATTAATATGAAAAACTGATTAAGATAATGAATTAGTTTTGGAAAATTAAAATTTAATCTCAAATAATATTCATTTTATATTTGGGATGATATCTAAAATCCCGTTATCTATGAAGAAAAAAAAAACCTTTACAAATAACACAATATCATAGAATTCCCTTATTTATCATTGTTTGCCACTAATCTAGCGTTCGTTCCCAAGGACAACAACCGAAATACTGATTTCTTTTTCATTATCTATTTTAGTCTTTTTTTTTTTTTTTTTCGAGTGTGCCATGTGAACCTAGGCTCATGCTATTAGATTTTCCCAACCAAAAAGAGGAAATAGAAGAGTGATTGCCCATTATTTCATGTGATTGCATAATAATTAAAAAAAAATGATATATATGTATATATACACATACACAAACTACTACAGTAACTGGCAAGAGATTTTGTTTGTTCTTTCTCTTTGGGAGACGAGGAGAGAGAAGGATGTGCCGTGAGAAGGTGGGACTGCAAGGGTGCATAATAGTACAGAAAACCCATAAATTTGTACAAACACCCCATTCCTACTATATATTAAAAGTTAAAATGGAATGAAAAAGTAAAGCATGTACCAAAAATAATATTATATTATATGATATTCACATGTTTGGGTGTGCATGTATAAGAAACGAAGAAGTGAAAATCCACAGCTGTAATTGCATGTCTGTTAGTGGGAAGTTGTTCCTCACATCTTGTGAAATTTGTGGCGTTTTGTTGTTTGTGGTGCTATATGTCCTTCGTATCATCATCTACTTGCAGTCCTCAGGGTTGTGAGGCTTCTTCTTTCCCACAATTATTATACAATCTCTGCTTCTTGTTTGAGTAGGGGCTCGTCAATCGAAGGACAAGTGTTTCCCTTTTCGGGGGTCCTCCTTTTCTTCCACTTCTGCAATTTTCTCATTTGTCTTTCCATGTTCCATCACCTCAACAACATAAACAAATCTTCCCAAAATATTACTTCCTAGTTCTTATCGTCTCATTCAGTTACTGCTCTTCATTTCATCCCTCATCATCTTTCTCTTCTATCAACCTCTCTTTTTTTCCTCAACTCCCCTCTCATTCCATATCACCTTCCCTCGCTCACAAAACTTTCACACTTTCCTTTTTCCCTAAAATGGCCTTTGATCACCATCTCATTTCTGCTCAAAGACTTGGCTTCCTTTGCATTTCTCTTCTCTTTCTCATTCTTTCAAGCTGGATCCATAAGGGGTTCGTCATTGAAGGTAAATTATCACTTTTGAAACCTTCTGAATGCAAACTATGTTGAAACTAACTCTAGCTAACATTGTCGTTTTTTCTTTCTCTCTTTGTTCTTACAGGTAGAATGACCAAAAAACTAAGCGATGATTTTCATCAGGTAAAACTTGGTTTCCCTGCCAAACGTTTTCATTTCTATGTTGAGTTGCTCGATACAAGGAGATACTGTTTTTTTGTTTACTGGAATGATGATGATTTCTGCTGCAGACAATAAGTGAGGATAAAACTATAATGAGGCCAAGAATAGGGTCAAGGCCACCAAAATGTGAGAGAAGGTGTAGATCATGTGAGCACTGTGAGGCAATCCAGGTGCCCACAAACCCCCAAGTCCAGAACGGAAAGAAAAACTCTTGGAAGTTTTCTTCTGTTGCATATGCCAGGGTTGGTGGCAGTTCTAACTACAAGCCCATGAGTTGGAAGTGTAAATGTGGAAACCTCATTTTCAACCCCTGAGTCCCATTAGTTCTTTCTTTCATATATCAAGGATATCAATCTGTACATGATTATACACTCTTGAGTGATTCTTTCTTTTTTACTTTTTAGGAGCCTTTTGTAGTTTATATAGTTTTTTTTCCTCCTATTCTCCTGTCTCTCAGGAACAAGCTTTCATCTTTACTTTGTAAATTATTTCATAGCTCCGGATGCTCTCTCCTTTATATAACTTTATTCTGTTACAAGAAGAAATAGATATTAATGTAAGTTGAGATTTTAAGAAAGATTTCACCTAACATGTTCCTTTTAACGGACTCCACGATCATGTGGTTCAGGACATTGACTTGATTTTGAAAATCTAATGCCATGCCCTGCTATTCTCTCTTTTGTTTGTAGTCTCGTTTTTCTGATTGAGAAATTTTATTGTCAGTACTTTTTTATAGCAGCGATCTCTGCAGTGTGATAAAAAATTGACGTGCTAATCTTTGATTGCCCTTTTGATTTTCGTCTTTTATACATTTCCTCCGAAACAGTAAAAGATTGATTTTTTTACTTCGTACTTGTACCCAGCGAGTCTTGATTTTCTTTCATTGTTCATCAGAACTGTCAAATGCCCTTCATTTAAAATGTATTTAGTCAAGAGTAGCCCCTTTACGCTTGAACAAACTAAAACCTCCTATTACCTATTTCTTATTTGGTTTTCTTCCTAGGTAAATGTAAAACGGAGGAGATTAACTGTTATTTCGGAGTAATGTAAGGGTGTGGGGTTACCCGTTTCACAATTTAGGATTCATGAAGGAAGGAAGAAAAGGGTCTTCCTTACCATAATACTATTCATAGAAGAAAATGTTTTTCTTCACAATTTGAAATTTCATTTTTAAGAATACTTTTATCATTAAAAATTGTTAAGCTGTGTATTAATAAAAACAAAACAGATTAAAAGATAACATAGAAAATAGAAGATATGTATAAAAATTTATTTAGTATCACAATAATAATAATATCCTTTGTTAAATGTTTGAGATGAAAATGAAAATATAGATGATGAGGGAAGGCAGATGGGATTCTGCACTGTCCCGTCTTTCCTAGATCTTACATGCTAACATGCTCAAAATCTTAGATTTAAAATTTTCTTCTACAGACATGACTAAACGAGTAACACGATACAAGTTTAGAATACTCGTTACGTACGAAATCTGCTTTAGTTTTTTTTTTTCTTCGAAAAATACAAGTTATTAATAAGGATAAAAATAGGTCCCAAGTTAAATTAATAACTTGATCGATTTACTGCAGACTTTAATAAATAAAATGATGAAAATAATATAATATATATTAAAGTCTTTTATCTATTCTTTTTAAAAATTGAGAGATGATTTATTTAAAATCTCTTATTTAATAACATAAATTATGAAATTTGATATTTTATATCTGAATAACAAAAAATTCAGGATATATATATATATATATATATATATATATATATATATAATATCAGTACAAATAAGAAACTATTAAACTAAAAGAAAATTCTTTAAAATTAAACATAACGGTAAAATAAGACTAAAAGATCAGGTTTCATCTTCTTAATGTCTTGTGACACTTATTCTTGCATCATCTTTTATTTACACCAAAAAAATAATCATTCCAAAAAGAAGACATAATACAAACTAACCAAAGAAAACAATAAGATAAACTAGTTGAAAAAAAATATAGATAAGTACAACATATTCAAATCTATTTAGTTATCATATTAAATATAAAATGTAATTTTCCTTAATTCACATATATAATTAAACTTTTTTAGATTTAATTTATCTAGATATGTGCTTGAGTTAGACTTGTAAAGTTATGCATTTATAGTAGTATATAATGTTCTACCAAGTTGTCACACACAAAATTAATTTTTATTATGACTATAAAGAACTTACAATTATCCTTATGATAGAATCTCATATCACTCTCACCACCTAACCATTCTTTTCTATATGAGTATGAATGGTTATTACATTACAACTTCACAAAAAAAAAATAGTCCTCACCTCAAGACACACCTTAGTGCAATATACATTCTATGGGATTTCCTCCCTTGGAAGTTCCCTACAACTCCTTCATTCATAACTTTAGTTCAATTTACAAACCAAATTCAGTATAAGGATCACAATTTGTATCATAAAATCAGATGAATTTTAAAGATGCAAAACAAATGGCGCCCAACGAGAAAACCTTTGGAATACCTCTAGATGAATTTTAAAGATTGATGCCTAGTGACAAAAAGTTAGTGAGTCTTCTAGAATTTTTACCAACGGTCTAGGGACTTGGCACCTAACAAGGAAACCTGGCGCCCAACAACAAAACCTTTGGAACACCTCTAGATGAATTTTAAAGATTGGTGCCTAGTGACAAAAAGTTAATGAGTGTTTTAGAATTTTTACTAAAGCCCATCACCTTTTGCGTTCCAGCAACGCCATTACAAAAGTCAAAAATTGAATGTGAAGACATATAACTTGCTCGATTGACTCTAATTAGTACCTCTATTCTTTTCTTTGGTTCAAATATATGTAAACCAATCTTTATAATTGATATTATAGTTCATCATATTCACAAACACATACCACAACACTTATTCAACACAAATCATCATTTCTACAGCAACCGACACATATTTAGAAGCAAATTATACATCAGATTTGCCACACCATCCACATGTAATGTAAATATTAACATAGAGATGCATATTATAAATCTCACTCTTAAATTATACATCAGATTTGAGAAATTATATTTAAACTGAATAACAAAATTGTATTATTTATAAATTTATTTATTTGAATAAAACTAAATTTGAATTTTCAAATGAAATTTCATATTTAATTTTTATTGATACGTCTATCAATTCAAGACATGCATATTATAAATCTCACTCTTAAATTATACATCAGATTTGAGAAATTATATTTAAACTGAATAACAAAATTGTATTATTTATAAATTTATTTATTTGAATAAAACTAAATTTGAATTTTCAAATGAAATTTCATATTTAATTTTTATTGATACGTCTATCAATTCAAGACATGCATATTATAAATCTCACTCTTAAAACTCCTTAAATTAATTATTAAATAGAACATAACTAAAAAATTATAAGTAATATACTTTTTTACAAGTGTGGAATTTTATGTAAACAATTAAGTATCTAACCCATTAAAAATAATTTCAGATCAAACATGACTATTAATTTATTATTTATTTTCTCATTTCATATTTTAATTCATATAAAAGTAAATATAAAATCTAAGTCATGAATATGATAATTTTTCCTATGAAGTTTTAACTTCCTAGAAGCATATAAAAACTTTTACTTCAACTTAGAAAACTCTATTCACATGTAATTCTTCTAGTAAAAAGTTGATATTCGTGACTTATCTAAGTCAAGATTATTCTTGAATATTTTATTATGAATATTGTGTAATACTCAATTAATACCACAATTTTTTTTGATAATGTTTGTTAACACTATCAAATTTATATTAGTTATCTAATAAAATTTCAACATTATTTTGTTAGTAGCAAAAAATACTAATTAAGAAGAAATTAATTCAATTCGAATACAAAATTAATTTACATAAAACATTATTCTCATAAAATATACTCTTAAGGATTAGAAGTATAAACTAAATGGTAAACGAACTAAAGACATACAAGGATGATAATAATGATCACAAAGTAAAAAGTTTTATACGTATTATTTTCTTTTATTATTAATATTTTTTTATGTAATAAAATTAATAATTGGTTTTTGAGTGCAATTATATTTGAAATGTGAAAATTCATATTATTGATACACTTTAATTAAAAAAGAAGAAGAAATAAGAGTGATTCTTGTGCAATTAAATAAACAAATGCAAGATAGATGAAAGATTTAGTTTAATTATATGAAATTAAGTTGATTTTCCTGTTTTTTTTTTCTTAAATTATAACTCTTCTCTGGTTTTTAAAATATTGTTATTCAATTTAATTTAAAAATTAAAAAACTCAAATTAATTAAAGTGATCACTCAATTAATTTGTTTAGATCCTAACTCATTTCAGTGTATACAATTAAAATTCAATTAGTAATTTATTCATTCAACAGTGGTTATAAAACACCATTTTTTTATGTATCTTTTTATTAAGAAAATAGTATTAAAATCCAAATTAATTAAGTTAGTTGTAATGAATTCAATTTTATCTTCTGATCATTCCATAGTATTTAATTAAGTTTGATGTAAAGAGTGAGAAAGAAGAGAAGGTTTATTGGTCTGTTATCCTAGAATTGAAAAGTGGAAGGGAAGAAGAAATCACGTGAAAAGGAAGATAGTAAGTATTTTATTTATCATGGGTGGAATCAAAAAGATAAAAGAGAATGTTGGTGGAAAGGTAAAGAGAAAAGCTGAGGGACCACGTGAACCAAAAGGGGATTCTGATTCTTTTATCATCTCATGCCTTGTGCCTTTCACTTTATTTCTAGTTTTTTTGTGCTGTAAATATCAGCAATGGCGTGGAAAAACAAGCCATACTCAAGTTCCAATCTGATGCTGATGGCCTCAACAACCAAATCATTGTCTAACACCTTTCTCAAAACCAACCTATTCTTAATTATTCATTTTTATGCATTTTCCAAACTTTTGGGCCCCCACCACTTTACCCAATGGGCTTTTCCTTTACAATATCCATTCACAACCTGTTACTCATTCCAGGAACATACAAACTGCAACTATCTTATTTTCCTTAATAGGTCAAAGTTCAAAAAAACATTAGCACCAAACATTGTAACAAATGAAGCCTTCATCACCTGCTAAAATTTCAACTCAGATATAGGAGAAGAGCAGTGTCAGTCTCAAACACTGCCAGTTTGGCAATATGTTAGTATGGCAAAACAAAAAAATAAATATAAAATATTCGATGGCCAAAATCACAATGTGTTGGCAAAGCTTTCCTAATTGATAGTGTGGTGTAAATCCGTGTTTTGTTAAAACTTTCTAAAATAATGCGTCATTTATGTTCGAACTTTTTACTCTATTAAGGAAGTTACTTTAATTCAAAATCAAGTCTACAATTTATATACGTGAATACTTTTGCTAAAATCACAATGATATTTCAACATGATTTTTGACCATTCACTAAAAAATTACATATACACACAAAATCGCATGACCGTACACTTGAAATCTATTTTTTTCCAGAATTCTTTTATGACCGGTGACAACCAAGTGAGTCTATTAATTGGTTCCAGTTTAGTTGATTTTGGAGCAGTTAACGGAATCATTTCTTTGTAAATGTAAGTGTGTCGTGCCTCCATTATTGATAATTGGTGTCGGAGAGTGGCGGATTGACAAGAATGAGGGCTGGGTTTTCACCAGGATGAAGGAACAAAGGATGGGCGGGATTAGTGAGATGATCGGTGGCAACGGTGGTAGAGGCGGTAGCGGTGGTGGACGAGTCAGAGAAAGCCATTAGAAGAACAAAAGAAAGAAGATGAAGAAAAAGAAGGCAAACGAAGAACCCTAATTATTGTCTTTCTTCTGATACCATGTAAGTGTGTTAGAAAGAGAGAAACGAGAATTCCAGAAAGCAGGAAAACTATGAATGAATATTACTGATAGAATTATCTTTTAGTACAGCGGAAGCAAGGAATTTATATAAAAGGAGAAAAGAAGAAACAACAAAAAAACTAAAAAAATCACTAGGACCGAACGGGTTGTTCGGTGGTCACTCTGACAGCAGCTATACGGTAAGTATCAGCTTTCGGCAACTCAATAACAAAGGAACCGTCCGGCAACAACAGAGAAAATATCTCTATTAAGGAACCGTCCGGTAACAACAAAGAAAATATCTCTATTAAGAAACCGTCCGGTAACAACAGAGAAAAAATCTCTATCACAACAACAACAATGTAGGGATCACCATTCGGTGACAACACCGTTTGGTTAAAATCAGAGAAAATAACTCTATCAGTAAACATAAAATCAGTCTAATTTATTTATATTAGAAAACAACGTGTCAACATAATAAACATAACGAGAAAATAATTCTATAAGTATAAACATACTCAACAATTAATTTAATAAAAGTAGACTTTGAGGGGGTGTCGTTGAGATTTTGAATGGGCAACTAACACAGAAACGAGGAAAGAAGAAGCGAGTCCATTTCCGACCACTATCAAATAGCAACCTGAGTGCTGTTATTTTCGAATCCCTCATTCTTCTCCCATAATTTCCTAAACATTCATTTGATTGGGTTTTTCCTTCTCAACACCAGCGTTTTGCGAGATGAACCCCTACGATATTGGATACTCTATCTCGCCCGTCGCGGGTACGTTCTCTATTCTTTCTTTTTTTTTTGTTTGGAATCGTTTAACGTAAAAAAAGAAAAGAAAATCATGTTTTTCTTGTTCTCTTGCTGCAGTGATTTCGTTAGATCTATTCCACCGTTGTCTTTAAGCATTTGCGGCGACACGGTTCCCTATGGCGTCTTTAGGTCCAATGGGTTGGGATCTGCACCGTTGCTCGGGTTCCACCATTTGTACCCCCTCCTGGGGGTTTTAGCATAGGACGATTTGAACAATATTACACATCCGAAGAGTTTTAAGAATTTGGTCCTTTTGAGAAGAATTTTTAAGTTAAGTGCCCTACAGTGAAAGCCATATCCGCGCAAGAAATTATGTCGTGCATGGGCATGATGTGCCAAAATTTACGGATTTAATTGGCCCATGGCAATGAAGGGTGGAGATTTAATTGGGAAACTGATGGAGATGGCGGAAATCCCGAAGTTGGTAAGAATAGGTTTACAACAGCCAAATCACATTATATTCTATTACTCAGTCCAGGAACATACAAACTGCATCTATGTTAATAGGTCAAAGTTCAAAAAACATTAACACCAAACACTGTAACAAATGGAGCCTTCATCACCTTCTAAAATTTCAAGTCAAATGTAAGTCAAATATAGGAGAAGAGCAATGCCAGTCTCAAACACTGCCTGTTTGGCAATCTGTTAATAAGACAAAATAAAAAAAAATAAAGGTTCGATAGTGTGTACAAATAAAAATGTATTTGAGATGATTCTGCACAAATAAGTACGTAATGATTAAAAAAAAAAATTATTCATGGCCAAAATCATTATGTGTTGACAAAGCTTTCCTAATTGATAGTGTGGTGTAAACCCATGACAAGTAAACTAGCTAACTCTAAAAGAATTTTAATACAATTATCTACACCTTTGTTTGTTTCCATTATCTGGCCCTTATGGACGTGGCTCATCAGTATAGAATCAGCATTTGTTTATAAGTAGGTAGGACACAAATGACATATTGAAATGTCTCTTCCATACCAAAGTTTATGTAGTAAAGGATATATTATATTTCATTATTAAGCTGTACCTATGTCATGACAAGATGGGCGTCCCTGATTATTAAATCTTTGGTGAATTATAATGTGTATTATTAGGTTTTGGACTCAATTTCTATCATAAACGCGACCTCACGATGATAAGTGGAACTGTAAATTAAGTTTTATGAGAATGTTGCAATTGGTTGGTCTGGTCGCTGTTCACTGGTAGTTGAAGATTAGTTAGGATGGTTTTATTTTTATCCTTCTTTTAGAGGGCCTATTTCAAATGGCGAGGGTTAGTTAGTTAGAGGATGAGGTTTAGTTAGTTAGTTGGTCAAGTTTAGTTAAAGGGAGAGTTGGTTAAAGGGAAAGGTTAGATAGTTAATGGTGAGGGTTGCTTGGTTAGAAAGTGAAGGTAAGTTGGTTCGAGGGTAGGTTAATTAAAGGGTGATGATTATTTAGTTAATGGTGAGGGTTAGTTAGTTAGACGTTCTTGATTGGATAGTTAGAGGGGTGAGTTAGTTAAAGGTGATTGATTGGTGGGACTTAATTTAAGAGAGAGGGTAAGTTAGTTAGAGGATGAGTTAGTTAAGGTTAGAGTTACCCCCTAATCTTCTAACCCTAACCTCCTAATCCTAGCCCCTTCCTTCTAACCCTAACCCTAATCTCTAACCCTAACCTTAACCCCCACCCCCTAACCCTAACCTTAACAACCACCTCCTAACCCTAACCCCTTCCCCTTAATCTTAACCCCCTAACCCTAACCCTAATCCTAACCCCCTAACCCCCTAACCATAACCTTAACCCCTTAACCCCAACCCTGACCCCCTAATCTTAACCCCCCTAACTCCTTAACCCTTTAATCCTAACCCCTTAACCCTAGCCCCCTAACTCCTAACTCCTTAACCCTAACCTTAACTCCCTCCCCCTAACCCTAACCACATCCCCCTAATCCCCTGACCCTAACCCTCTAACCCTAATTCCCTAACCCCTTGACCCTAACCTCTTGACATTACAAAAAAAATGGTAATTATCTATTGATATTTACATATAGATTTTGATCCGTATATAACATAACTATTACATACGGATTTTACATACAGATCGTAAAAAGTGAGTTACATACAGATTTTATTTACGGATATATCCATATATAAAATTAGTATATAAAGTTAGCGCGTTTAAGCGAGAATTTTATCTAAGAATAAGATTCGTATATAAAAGATTAAAATTTGTATATAACTCAAAAAACCATTTTACTTTCAATTGGGTTTACACTAGCACCTCTCGTTTTGGAATTGACATGATACTCCTTTTCTTTGGTTACTGCTATTAATAGTTTGAAATGAATTACACAATCATGTCTTGTTATTCATTGTGCTGTGTGAATATTATAAGGATCGTTACCATGGTCATAAAAAAGCTAGAACATTATGTTTGAACAACCTCAATAGTTGTTTGTACAATTTACTTTGTTTCTAATCAATTATTCTTTCCTTGAATTTTTTTTAACAAGCTTCTTATGATTATTTGAGTAGGGGATAGCAATGAAATGTTGAGGTCCTTAACCGTTTTATTGTTAAAATTTTTTTCTGCATAACCTGTGCCGAAAAAGGTTCTTGACTTGATGAATGTTGAAAAGCTTACAAGAGAGAATGTGGCCTACCACCTTCAGGCATTTTTGTGAACTTTTTTCTTCAATTTAATGGAACATAAACCATTTCATAAAGGGAATCTCATTGTATCTTTATATGGCTGCAGAAATATAGGCTTTATCCGAAAAAGATTAAACTTTTTCAATTATATAATTTAATAAATGATTAAGTAGATGTATGTTATTTTTTCAATTATAGTATGTGTGGCCTTATCTACAGACTTATTCAGAGGTAATTTGAATTGTTCACTTGCCCATGAATCATTATTAGGATGGAAGCAATTTCTTACTTTAATTTAGATTTGTATAGTTTCCATTTAATATTGTTGGCTGAGTATGTCAACAGGACGTTGCCAATGAAATTGTTGTTGAGTTACAAGGTTATCCTGACTTCACCATTGGAAATTAGAGTGATGGGAATCTTGTTGCATCTTTATTGGCTTATAAAATGGGAGTTACACAAGTTATTGTCCCTCTTCTTTCTTATCTTACTTTGCTTTTCGAATGTCAATTCGTTGCTGATTTAATAGCCATGAATAACACTGATTTTATCATCACCAGTACCTACCAAGAGATTGCAAGAACATAAGTATAACATACCTACTTTGAAACCTCTCTGAGAGGCATATGGGCTGGTTACTATTTTGCTTAAGCATCTCTTTAGGCATATTTATATATCTTTATATAGACATCATTCATTTGTTACATTATTGTAAAGTGGTAGAGGACCTATTTTTTGGGATAAAGCGTATGGACTACCAGTGAAGAAAGAAGTTTTACAAAATTATAAAGTGATGAGTAGACTCATAAAAAAAGTGACACATAATAAATTTTTATTACTTTAACGAGTTAAGTGTAGAATCTTTCAATTAATTTCTTAAAACTATTAATTATATTTCTTTTTTTCTTTCAAATCAGCTATTTAAAACTTGGTCTGTTTTTATACTAAATGAGGTTCTAAATCGTCATTGCTANTGTAATCTTGACTTGTTGTAATACTTAATATTATTTGAAATCATGTAAAATCATATATGCTTGTAGGTTGAACATCTTTCATATCATTTGACACGTAGTATATATAACTATAATGTATCTAATTTGATTCATGTTACATAACCAATTGGTTTTGATGCAGGAAAAACTAGAAATAATTAAGAAGGGCTGTAAAGCAATTGGTGCTGTCAGAGGATTTGTAAGACCAAATTCTCTTGTGTAAGTTATGAAAAATTTCAAGAATAAAACGTTTGAAGATTACTTTAAATTTAATTTATGCTTGTTTTGGTTGCTTTTGAATATTGCAAGTGCATGAATCATTTGATATTTGGATTGCTCTATTTGAATTAATGCTTAAGGGTCCTGTTAAGTTTTTTATTATAACCACTTATTAGTTACGAAGCTGTTTGGAACAATGCAAATATCTTTATCTCATTTATTGTTTAGTTTAGAACATCTTACTCACATGTAACTTCTAATCTTGCTACCAAATCCATGATTTGACCACACAATTTATAATTCTACTACATTTTTTGTCTTCTAAATCAGGTTTAGTATAGTCTGTTTGTAATAAGTTGGAGCTTCATACTTCAAATTGGGAATTCGAGAGCTCAATCTATATTCTTGGTTTAAATCTATTGGGGGTCATTTCTCGATTGACTCATCAAAAAGGAATTCATCTAATCAAGCATGCACCCTAGAACGTGGTGGACAGGTTTTTATTACTATTCTCATTACTTTCACCAGAGTCTATTGTTATTAAAGCATTGCCAAATGCATCTGAAAATGGCTTACATAAGAAATTTAGATTTATTAAATAAGTATAGTTCTTCTATTATTTATTCATCCTACTTTTTAACTAAAGTCCTAAAGTTTTCAAAATAACTGATCATATGAAAACATATTCGCATAAACTGAGTAACGAATTAAAGAGCAAATAAAAAGTTTGTTGAGATATTGTTAAAATAAATTTTGAAAAGAAGAGATCTTTATTTTGGTCTCTGAATTTATAGAAAGTTTTGAATTTATATTCTATCATTAAATCAAGGACTATTTTTGTTATAAAGTTATGATATTAACAACCAATTTAAACTCTATACATTTGAAAGAATAAATCCACAAAATTTTGCAAACTAAAAATTAAAGTATTAATTTTTCTAAATTAAACTATCTTAGTAAAAGTATAATCGTTATTATTAGTGTGATGAAAGTAGGGAACCATAGAATTGAGTAGTGATAGGATGACTGTTAATCGAGTCTTTAGGCCCAATAATCGATCTGTATTCTTAACTGCAAAGACAATTTTGTTCAAATGAGTATGAACCAAATTTTGATTCCAAAGTTTTAAGACAATTTCATTTGATTTTCACTGTGTTTGTTAGCAGGAACATGGAGAAGAAAAATGCACAATATGAAGAGAAGTTGAAAAACAAAATACCTACCAATCCCTATGCCTCCAGATTCCCTACACAGGAAGGGTTCTTAATTTTGTTTCCTTAGTTGGTATAAGGCTTACTCCTTGCATATTATTTTTTCTGTTAGTCGTGAACTCTTTGTGTGAGATGACTTACTCCAAGTAATATTATTTCTATTCTTCTTGAAACACTTGATAAGGATATTACTTTGTTCTCTATGAGAGTGAGGTAGTATTGTATAGCATTAAATAATTCACTTTGACAGTTAACATAAAGAATTCAATTCTCTATTTGATTTATTTGACCTTTATTTACTTATTAATAGGTCTTTGTTCCAAGGGATTAATTATAATGCTTTAAATATAATCTTTGATTTTAATTATAGTTTATAATGCTTTATGAGTTAGACAAATATATTTTTCTTATTATGAGTTAGACAAATATATTTTTCTTATTGCTATATTGTTTATCAATTGCTTTGTCTCATTTGTATTTGAGTGAAAGTCAATAAAGAAAGATATCAAATTCTTTACAATATAAGTGATGATAGTGAAATAGTATATTGATTTGAAGTAGAGTATGACATAACTAATTTTTGCCTCAATAGTATAATGGTATATATTGCATAATCAGGCCTTAATTTCTGTAATGTCCAATAACAATTTAGTTACAATGAAGTAGGATAAAAATTGACAGATATTTGATATTATCTTTTATAATTTGACAGTTTTATTTGACTTTTATCAGTATACGAAATTGTTAGTTATTGGGTGTAAATGGGAGATCATCTATTTTTTTTTTATAAAACTATAAGTTACATACATATTTTTTTGTATGTAAATTATATAAGATTTTACATATGAATTTTTCCGTATATAAATTACATATGAATTTTATATACGGATTTTTTCGTATATAAATTACATACGGATTTTATATATTGATTTTTCCGTATATAATTACATACAGAAAAATTAATATGTAAATTATATAAGGATATATCCGTACATAACCTAGTTATGATAATTTTATACACAGATTTTTGTCTGTATATAAACCATATATAACCAAGTGTTATATACAAATTTTGCGTCTTATATACAGATTTTGATGGAATGTAATTCAACTTTTTCTTGTAGTGACTCTAACCCCCTAACCCAATCCTAACCCGTAACCCTACCCCTAATTTTGTCTCTCAAGTTTAGTAGTAATGGAATGATATATAAACCATGTCAATTAACCAAAACAAACTTGCGCTCTGTCCATTTCAATTTCAAACATACTGATACTAAGTTTTTGATTGACTATGGTCTTGTTGTAGTCAAAGAGTGTGGTCCTTGTAATTGAAATGTTGAGCAGTATAATGCTGAAAGAGAAAGCACAACAACATATGACAGTAGTGAATATGGATGGTGTTTGTGGAAGTATTAGGGTAGTATTGAGCATGAAAAATGGATGGTGATCACATGGAAAACCATTTTTGAATTGGTGTTATTTTTAAAACACAACGTATGGGCTGTTACCTGATTCACTCGATTGCTTAAATAATATGGTGTTTGTCTTTCCAATGTATTATTTATTTGTCCATTTTGTGCAGGGGTGTTTTTGATGCGTTGTGATTGTTTTTCTTGTATTCCCCACATATCCGTTTATGGGCACATGGCTTGCTAAATTCACTTGTACCTTTCTTTTTCTTCATTCAATTTTTAATCACGTTGCCCAATCCGTATTGCTCACTCATTTTTCTGTCATTAACACATTCACAATATAATATATTTAATATTCAATATTAATACACTAATTATATGTTATTTTTACTTTTTTTATTCATTATTCAACTTTAACAATTTTTTTAAATAATTATATTTTACCTATATTTTATAATTTTGATTTCTAAACACGAATTTCGATTTTGTAAGTGAATCACTGTACACTAAAATTTTAATTGTCCGAATAGAAACTTTATCTAAAAATTGTTAAAAAGATGTTTCATAATTTTATAATTGATAATTATACGTAATATAAAAAATAATCTTCTCTCCTTTTATTTTTCTATCTTATATAAAATGCTTAAAGTCCTTAAAATATTATCTTGTATTTATTCTTTAGACATTAAATTCCTATTTATGATGTATTAGAAAATAATTATTTTACAATAGTTTAAAATTATGATATTACAGTTAATATTTAATATAAGTTATAGGCATCTAAGTAAATTACATAGCTAAAAGTTGAATATACAATTATCTTATTTATATTAAATAAAAAATAAATGATTTAATTTAAGTAAGTAGTACAAAATTTGACTATCTTAATTGAATTTTTTTAACCTTAATTATATTAATTAATATTTTTCATTTTTCACTCAAAATAAATATAAATATAAAATATAAGAAAAATTAAGCTAAGAAATATTTTTACATAGAATAAAGTGAAATGCATATATACGCGAACTTTTAAAACATTTTAAACGTAATTACTTTTGAAGACGTTGATTAAAACTCTTTTACACTCAAATCCTTGAGATCTGAAGGATGTAAAATTTTCTATTTGTATTGAATTTTTATGCATAAAAAACTTTTTTTTACTTGATTAACAAGGAAGTGAGCAGGAATATAATTTTACAAGTTTTGTGATTAATGGATCATCAGCCTAAATGTGGAAGATTTTTTTTTCCAATTACATTTTACAGTCACACATGATTTAAAATATCAATTGTATCCAAATATAAAATTTTTTATCTTAATTAAGTCCTTTTCGTTAAATAAAGTCTTTTTCATTAAATAGACAAAAATAGGGTTAACTTTTTCTTTATCTCTCATATGTTTTTTCTATGCAAGACAGGCTCTTTTTCAGTGTTTTTAGAGCCTGTAATGATTAATTTAATTTTCAAATAAACAATTTGAATTTACTTTTCAAGGCAGTCTCTTTGTCTTCGCAGCCTCGTGGCTCTCCCTCCCTCTTCAGTTCCCATTACATTCTTCATCACCTATTTCCTTCTAACTGTTTTTAGGGAGCTCAAAGTAAGGCCTTCCAATGTCAATTATGTTGTCTTTTTGATGGCTTAACTTGACAGAACAGTTGCATTGAAAAGAATCTGGGTTGGGTTAATCCCCAGGAAGAATCATAACTGACAAAGGCGGTTTGCTTCTTCCTTTTAGTCAAAGGATGGCTCTATGGATTTCTACTTGCCCACTTCTTTCCTACATCAGAATGTACCTCCTTTCAAGTGGGTTGTTTGTGAACCTGGTCCTCCCAATCAGTTGCTTTTACATCCACTGTCCAGCATCTGTATGATGCTATTGATTTGCCCTAAACTCTTTTTGATCCCCAAACGCTAAGAATTGTATTTTCATGTCTTCCACGTAAAAAATTGCCCAAGGCTTTCTTTTGAATCCCGTTATGGTTACTTGTGGATCCTCAGGTTTGGCCAATTATAGGAACCTCTTGAATTGGGTGAAAGAAAAAATTATTCATATTTATTTAGTGAAATTGAACAGAATAAGGACGAAAACTCAACTTCAAGCGTTTCCTGCTTCTTACAATTTTTCTGTCTTTGAATGTCTTTTTCTGTCTTTATTGTCCCATATTTATTTATGGAAAATGATATTTTAATACTAATTTTTTATATCATTTTGATACTGCAGATGTGTCAAAATGTGGTTGTACGATTTCAAATTAAAAAAACTGAAATAAGTACATATTTGAAAGATAAAAACCAAAGTTTTTTTTTTTTTAATTTGAAATCGTCCAACCATATTTTGACACGTATGCAGTATCAAAAAATTGGTGATAAAATATCATTTTCCTTTATCTAACTAGCTTTCTAGCTATCTGACTTACTACTCTAATTGTCCCTAGTTAGAACATTAACGTTTTCAAGGATCCATGGTGAGGGAGGGGA
This sequence comes from Vigna radiata var. radiata, assembly GCF_000741045.1. Classification (NCBI taxonomy): domain Eukaryota; kingdom Viridiplantae; phylum Streptophyta; class Magnoliopsida; order Fabales; family Fabaceae; genus Vigna; species Vigna radiata. The sequence goes on from NC_028357.1 coordinate 29,252,652, forward strand.
CAAGAGATGGCGGGATAAGATCCATTAATTAATGCAAAGTATAGTGTGGCTTATGTGAGAGGGCTTCAAAGGGATTCCTGTGTAGGAGGGAAAGGGAGAGCCTTTAAGCTTCTGTGTGTTGCAAGCTTGTATCGAGTATAATCAATAATTAATTATTTTTTATTTTGGTTCCAGTACAAACATACCAGTCATGTTTCTTATATGGATAATGATAATTATATATTATATACAACATAGATGCATTACTACAGTTACAAAGCTTTGGTTTTTCCCTCCATGCTCGGCTAGAGATTTTAGTTTGGAAAATTATATTTTAACACCTTTATTTTACACCATTTTGACACTGCACACGTGTCAAAATGTGATTGGATGATTTCAAATTAAAAAAACAAATTTTGGTTTTTCTCTTCCAAATATACCCCTGCCTCAACTTTTTTTAATTTGAAATCGTCCAACCACATTTTGACACGTATACAGTGTCAAAAAATAATGTTAAAATATCATTTTCCTTTTAGTTTTTCTTTCTTTTTATATTTGTTTGTTGTTAAGTGCCCATGAAATATTGGAACTCGGCCATGATGTTTGTCATGTGAAGTTTGCTCATATTGATTTGACTAACAACAGTGATACACTTGATATTGGAGTAAGGGGAGAGACATTGGATGATGAAGTGTATCTCATGAATATCATTGGAGAAATTTGGGTGGCTGACAAATACATAAATATTTAAAATATCGAAGAGTGTACTAAAAAAATTATTGTGTTCAGAGGAGCAGAGCAGCAAAAGAGAGTGAATAAAAAAAAGTTAAAGTCATTTACGTGTATTTAACATAAAAGACTTCATTGAGGCAAAATTTTCTATCTATGAATGTAATTAACATTTTTAAATCATGAACAAAATTACAACTTTTTTAATGGATGAATCAATTTAATTTACTTCAACCAAACTGGATAGAAAACAAACAATTAAAACCAATAAATTATTTGCAAATAAATTGGTTAATGTATAATACTTTTCAATTAAACAATCTAAAATAAATTATGAATTTTCTAATTGTTAAAATCTTAAATAAATCTTCAAATCACACAATTTAAAATATGTAGATCTTAAAATATATATTTTAGGATATATAATCTAAAATTACATTCAAGATTACATAATCAAAAATAATTTTTCTATTCGATATTAATTAATCCAAAAGTTTATCTTTTTATCTAGATTGTTCTTTACCTGTTCAGTAATTTGGAAGTCTTTTGAGAATTAAAAAAAAAATGAATAAAATATAAATGGCAAGAGAAATTAGAAAAGTGTAAAAAAGTAGAGATTGGCTGTTCAAATTCTTCTGACCGGGAATATGAAGGAGGGAAAGAGATAACGCTCAAACAACACCATCAGTTCAAGTTAAAGCGCCTAATGGTTTGTTAGAAAAAAAAAACTACTAATGGTATCCGAAACGGTTAAATAATAAATGAAAGTTGTTTATGAAGTTAGACATTAAATTTAAGATATAGGCTTCTTAATTTCTTTTATTAACATAATAAATGAAAAGGTTTAAAAATAACAGAATAATTTGAAATTTGCTGAAAGAAAAGATGGTACATGATAGCGCGCAATAAAACCTTAGAATTAGGACAGTATAAAGAGTGCAGGTTGTACATGAAGTTGAGTAGCAGAGTCACAGACTGAAAAGTTGGTTGTAGCCATGGAGGGCAGGAGTAAGAAGAAGGGTAAAGAAAGCAGTGCAAGCGGTCAACGACGTGTGGGTTTACTATACGATAGGAGGATGTGCAAACACTACACGCCGAACGAGCCGAAGCACGTCGAGAATCCTAATCGCATTAGGTCAATTTGGAACCGACTCGAAGCCAGCAACGTTCCTCAACGGTAACGCATGCACGTTACTTTAGGGTTTCGCTAAATCTTTGTCTGTTATCTTTAATCTTGCTTATTTTCTTCATCGTATTGCAGATGCGTGCTTTTAGAGGCCAAGAAAGCTGAAGACAGACATGTGCGGTTAGTTCATTCCAGACATCATGTGAATATGATTAAGAACATCAGCGCCAGGGGGTTCAAATCGCGGAGGTCTCAGATTACCTCCGAATTGAATTCCGTATATTTTAATGAAGGTTCGTCTGCAGCTGCGTTCCTTGCTGCTGGCTCTACTGTAGAGGTGATGCTTTCGACGATTCTTTCTTTACATATAAAGATTTTGTGTTTTTCATTAAATGTTAGTTTTTCCTAGTTCCGTCTTACTTTGCATAGCCTACAAGGAGTTTACTGACTGGTCTTGACTCTATTTATCTCTGGCCAAGATTTCTTTAATTAGACTGTTACAGCTTGACTGCTGTCTCTATATTATCTCTCTTTGTTTTCGTGAAAATTACTGTTTTTGCCTAGTGACGGGGTGGAAATAGGTTATAGTTGCCAAGATGCCTCTTTTTGAGAGACAACAGTGCTGTGAACAATACATTAACCCCCTGTAGGCCTTACGCTTAATCTGATTAATTTAAGCTTTACATCTTATCCCACAAATAACTTTGTGAACCTAATTTAAGATGCTTTTGACAAGTAGGTTGTTGAAAAGGTGGCAAGTGGGGAATTGGATTCAGCTGTTGCCATTGTGAGGCCCCCAGGTCATCATGCAGAACATAATGAAGCTATGAGATTTTGTCTCTTCAACAATGCGGCAGTTGCTGCAAGATATCTCTTAGACAAAAGAGTGAGTTACATTGAACGTATACCAATTCCAATTTTACTAAGAATTTCTAGCCTATAGTTGTCTGTTACTTTATTCCCACCTTTATTTTTCTGTGTGCGACAGCCTGATTTAGATGTGAAGAAAATTTTAATTGTTGATTGGGATGTCCATCATGGAAATGGTACTCAAAAAACGTTTCGGAATGACTCTCGAGTTTTTTTCTTCTCCGTTCACAGGTGTGTTAATTATTTTCACATATTTTCTGGTCAGTTTTACTGGTTGTTGATGTTTTAACTGTTTCTTAGTACATCAGGGAAGGTAAAAGTTTGTTGTTCATGGTTGTGTTAGGTTATGTAATGGGCTTGACTGCTACATCATTTACCCTTCTTTTACTAGTTTATCCTCAATCAACTAAACTTTCTATTCATACAGGCATGACTTTGGGTTTTTTTATCCTGTCGAGCACCACGGGTAGGAGGTTAAAGTTAGGGTTGAGGTTAAGGTTAAGGGGTTAGAGTTAAGGGATTAGGTTAAGATTAGGAAGTTAAGGTTAAGGGGTTAGGGTTAAGGTTAGTGGGTTAGAGTTAGGGTTAATGGGGGTTAGAGTTAGGGTTAATGGGGGTTAGAGTCAGGGTCATGGTTAGGGTTAGGGGGTTAGGGATAAGGTTATAAAGTTAGGGTTAAGGTTATGGGCTAAGGGTTAGGGTTAGGGTTAAGGTTAAGGTTAAGGTGTTAGGGGGTTAGGGTTAGAGGGTTAGGGGAAAGGGTTAGGGTTAGGGTTAAGGGGTTGAGGTTAGGGTTAGGTTATGTTAAGGTTAGGGGGTTAAGGTTAGGTTATGTTAGGGTTAAGGGGTTAGCGAAGGTTAAGGGGGTAGGGTTGGGTTAGGGTTAGGTTAGGTTAGGGTTATCATTAGGGAGTTAGGGTTAGGGGTCAGGGTTAGCGTTGGGAGGTTAGGGTTAAGGGGTAAGGGTTAGGGTTGGAGTTAAGGGGTTAGGGTTAGGAGGTTAGGATTAGGGTAAGGGTTAGGGTTAGGGTTATGAGGTTAAGGTTAGGGTGTTAGGGTAAGGGTTAGAGTTAAGGGGTTAGGGTATGGGGTTAAGGATAGGGGGTTAGGGTTAGGGTTGAGGTCAGGATTACGGGGTTAGGGTTAGAGGATTAGGGTTAAGGTTAGGGTGTTAGGTTAAAGGGTTAGGGGTTAAGGTCAGGGTTAGGTTATGTTAGGGTTATGGGTAGGGGGTTAGGGTTAAGGTCAGGGGGTTAGTGTTAAGGGGTTAGGGTTAAGGTTAGGATTAGGGTTAGTGGGTTAAAGTTAAGGTTAGGGTGTTAGGTGATGGGGTTAAGGTTAGGGTGTTAGAGTTTAGGGTTATCGGGTTAGGGTATGGGGTCAAGGTTAAGGTTAGGGATATGGTTATGGGGTTAGGTTTAGGGTTATGGGGTTATGGTTAGGTTTATGGGGTTAAGGATAGGGGGTTAGGGTTAGGGATATGGGGTTAAGGTTAGGGTTGAGGTTAGGATTAGGGGGTTAAGGTTAAAGGTTAGGGTGTTAGGGGTAGGGTTGGGTTAGGGTTAAGGTGAGGGGGTTAGGGTTAAGGTTAGTGGGTTAGAGTTAGGGTTAGGGGGTTAGTGGGGGGGTTAGGGTCAGGGTCATGGTTAGGGGGTTAGGGATAAGGTTATAGGGTTAGGGTTAGGGTTGAGGTTAGGGTTAGGGTTAAGGTTAGAGTGTTAGAGGGTTAGAGGATTAGGGTAAAGGGTTAGGTTTAAGGGGTCGGGGTTAGGGTTAGGTTATGTTAGGGTTAAGGGGTTAGGGAAGGTTAAGGGGGGAGGGTTGGGTTAGGGTTATTGTTAGGGTTACGGGGTGAGAGTTAAGGGTTAGGGTGAGGATTAGGTTAGGCTAGGGGGTTGGGTCATGGTCAGGGTCAGGGTTAGGGTCATGGTCAGGGTCAGGTTTTGGGTTGGGGTTGGGGGGTTAGGGTTATGGTGGGTTAGGGTGTTACGGTTACAGCGAAGTTAGTTAACCATCGTTAGTTAACCATCGTTAGTTAACCGTAGTTAGTTAACTGCGGTTAGTTAACCATGATTAGTTAATCTGTGTTAGTTAACCGTGGTTAGTTAACCGCGGTGAGTTGACCATTGTTAACTAACCACGGTTAACTAGTTAGTTAACCATAGTTTATTAACTTCGGTTAGTTAACCAAGGTTAGTTAACCGCAGTTAGTTAACCAAGGTTAGTTAACCGCAGTTAGTTAACCAAGGTTAGTTAACCGCAGTTAGTTAACTATGCTTAGTTAACCACAGTTATTTAACCACAATTAGTTAATCGTAGTTAGCTAACTGCGATTAGTTAACTATAATTAGTTAACCGTACCGCGATTTCTTAACTATTATTTAGTTTACCGCAATTAGTTAACCATTTGTTAACTTTAGTTAATTAAACGTAATTTATTATTCTCAATGAACTAATCTTTTTAATTAGTTAAATAGTAAGGGGTTCATTTGAGAATGAGTTAGTTATATGTGAGTTTTTTTATAAGTCAATAATTTTAGTATTGTTGCTCCTACTCAATTTCATCTCAACCAATTTAGATATTTACCATCCGTCATTTTTATTACATGCAATTTTATACATAAATTTATTTTATTCAACAAATATTACTGGAAATAATATAACTTCATTGTTAACAATTCTTATATCAAATAAATTGTTTCCGAAACAACACAATTACTTTTATGCTAATTAATTTTCGACGCCAATGATAACTTTTATCCTTTGATACGTGTGAATCGATTTTAATTTAACTTTTAACTTTGAGATAACTAATAATAATTCATACTAATTATAATGAATATTTTATTGACATTTTTTTTTATGATATCAGTTTATCTGTTATACTAATTTTTATCTCTTTATCTTATTGAATGTCAATTATTATCTTAGTTTTCATAGAATAATTTTCACTAGATTTTTTTAATAAAATTTATAGGATCATAAAATTATTTTATAATAATTTAAATATGCTGGAAATTTTGTCATAAATTTTAATAATAATATGATTCAATTTTGAAATTATTTATTATAAACTTTGGATTTACAATACAATCACATATATTTTAAATTCACATAGTTAAATACTAATAATCTTTCTTAAAATAATTTTTAAATAATAAACTGTGCCACTTTTACAATTAAAGTGTATAAAATTTAAACTCAATTTAAAATATCTGAAAAAAAAGTTGTCGAAATTTCGTGTACTAAGAATGGTTAGAAATAACACTATCAGAAAATCATAACATGATTCTTAGAAGAAGAAGAAAAATGCTTTCTTCTATAGAATATCTTACAAGTTGCTTCAAAAATAGATATAAATCGATACATTTGAGAATTCAACAAAAGAAATTACACATGTTTATTTTAATTAAAACTTTTGTAGAAATTTTTTGTTATTATTTTATTGTGTTTTTTTTGCCTTGTACTGAATTCATAGTCATTTTTTCGTTTGTTCTCATATATTACACATGTTATATGATAATCGAATAAACATAAATAAGTAAGAGTGAGTTAACATACCAAAGATCATTTATAAATCAGACGTCAAACTTTTAATATACAAGATTTACTTATTATAACAATCATAAACTCGTGTGATAATCATATTAGACTCGACCATCTGGAGTCAATACTTTCACTGCTCATACAGAACCAATACCAATACAACACAACATGTGATCCATGAGGTTAGCCCATCAACACCTATGGTCAAAACTGGGTCATAGACGAAGACCTCCTACCACTCTCACCACATAACACATCCTTCTCTACTTGGGCCTGAATGGTTATTAGAGTATCAGGATAACCTTCAATGTCAAGACTCTCACATCAATGTGTACACTAGTTTGATACAAACGAAAAATATCTCCACGAGATCTTTGGCCAAAATCATACCATATCATATTCATCAACCAATTCATCATGCAATATAAATTCATATATTATTTCAAAACCAACATAGACCTTTATATTTCATCATAGATTTTCATATCACTTTCTTAGATATATTGCACAATCAACAAAACAACATATGCAAAAATTGTTCGAGACTTTAGAAAGAAATTGCAGTTTTCACAAAACTAAAAAATGTATGTTCTTCCATTCAAATTAAGTATAATTGAATGAGCAATACAATGAAAAAAAAAATCAAGTCTATTAGATAACTATGGAAAAAGTTACGTACCAAACAAACAAAGGTCAAGGTTATCTACCACCTAAACTATTAAAATATTATGTGAAAATTTGTTCTAACTACAGGTTTCTAATTAAAGATCCAACTAGTCAAAATAAATAACAATATATCTAGAACTCACGATAAAAAGCTTGATTTAACAGTTAATGAAGAAGAAATATTAATTTTACCGATATAACTAGTAATAGAATGAATGTAATGTTGAGTTTCCTAAGAAATATGAAACTAATTTCTCTAAATACAAACATACAATTATAAATCTTAGTTGTCAAATTGAATATATATATATATATATATATATATATATATATATATATATATATATATATATATTAGAAACTACATGTCTAAATTTTTAATTAATCTAAAGGTTAATTAGGAGAGAGTTGAGCCTAAGTTACTATGTTTGTTTCTTTGTCTTACTTTCTACTTTTTATAGTATTTAATTGTATTCTTTATGTTTCTACCCATAAAATATTATTATTAATAATAAAACTAATAATAATAAAAGTTATTACTATATATTATAAAATTTATTTCGTATAAGTATTTTTCATGAGTATGACACAAGTTAAAGTCTATTAAAAATCAATTTTGTTTTGTTTTTTATTTTTGAATTTCTATAACATTTTTTTTATCTATAGTTCTATAGTATTATATTAAGTAGATTTCTCATTTTAACATACATGTTTTTTTTTTCATTTTTACCTTGTGAACAATTTTTTTCAATTTAAAATAATAATTTTATTAATTTAACTCTCTAAGTAATATTTTTTAAGATTAATATATATATATATATATATATATATATATATATATATATATATATATATTATTTGACTTCTTTTGAAAATTTAACCATTTCTTAACTTAAATAATTGTCTATAATAAAATTGTAAAAATATTTATATTTATTTTTATGATTATAATAATAACAATTTTTTATTATAAGAAAAGAAAAAAGATACATATGTGTTTTCACTTGTTTTTTAATAAAGTTTGTATGTTTTTCAAGTTAATAAATGTAATGTATATGTATTGTGTCAAATATTAGGGTACTAAATTTATTCGATCAGGACAAAATTATAAACAACTTAAACATGATTAAGTCATTTTGAAAAATAAAATAAAATATTTGGATTACTTGTTGAATTTCTCATTCGATTCACAATTAGTAACATTATTTTATTTTAATGTTTATTTATGTAAATTGCTAATATAAAACTATTTTATATATACGCAATTAAAATTTGATTAAATTGTATCTGAATTTCTTATTATTCAGGCAACTCCTATTTAAATATTAGTATTTGAATAATACAACATAAATAATTCTTAATAGACCAAATTGACAATAAAATGTAAAACTTTAGAAAATGGTATTTTAATATTAAACAATTTTATTATAAATAATTTTGTTATAAACAAGTTTCATTATTTTAAAACGTACGATTTATCTACAAACTACTTTTTTAGAGTTCTTTACCTTCTCTCTAAGAGTTCTAACTCCTGAGTCATCTCTTTGACAATCAGAAGGTACCTAATCGACCACGACAACAAGGTCTACGTTTCTACCCGATCAATTTCTTCAATAGAGCAAATAAGTTTCGACTCCTTTTCTCCTTTCCGTTCTCAAATCTTCTTTAGAGGAATCTCGTGTTATTGCATGTGTAATCATGCCTCTCCTACACGTTCTTGATTCACCTAAAGTTTTAAGGGCTCTATTCGCTTTCAGTTTGGTGTTTCCTAGGTTCGTCTAGAAATTCCTTGCAGTTCAAGTAATCGACGAAGCGTTTTGAGAAATTTGGCAATTGGTTTAGAGGTAAGGGAAGCTAAAACTTGTCTTAGTTGTGTTTATATTATAAATTTAGTGTCTCTATGAGTTATAGATGATTTTGAGAAAATTGGTATGATTGGGTGTATAAAATGTATGTTTGATTGGTGATTTTGATAGTGTGATGTTGAATATAAGGGGTATGTGATTGTGATGATTAATACTGTTATAAATGAGTATGATGATGATGTTGGAATGTTTGAAACTGAATTCAAGTGGTTGTGTGAAATATTTTGAGTTTCAAACTTAAAAGAGAGGTTTTGGTGAGTGAAATTGAGAATTTGGTATTGGAGTAAAATGGCAACTGGTATAACATTGTTATGTGGTTAATTGGGACTTGTTAAAAGAGTTAGATGGTTGAAAACTGATATGGAGCAAAGATTAGGGTTCATTGTTGAAGTTTTGAAGTGTTTTAGTGGAAAATGAGGGGTTTTAGTAGTGAGAATTGGAAGTAAGAGGTGTTGAATGTTTAGGACAGTTGAGAGTGTGTTATAAGACCCATTAGGACTTGTCTAGGTTGTTAAATGAGAACAAAAATCTGATATAGGATAGTTGATGTCATTAGGGTGAGTTCTTAGAGGTTTTTGGCTTAATTCAAGGTTTTGAATTGTGATATCTTGAAACTGAGGGACTATGAGCAATCTGAGGTGTTGGGGTATACTAGAAAGTGTATTTGGACCTGGTTATTTAGTTGGGAAACTAATATAGGGGTTAGAAAGTGTACAATTGAGTTTGAGTAGCTTATAGGAATGAATTTGGGCTTTCATAGATCAATTTGGGTTGGGAGTAGTCAATTCAAGTTAGGGGTATGTTTTTAAAATGTTTTCCAGTGCCTAAGAGTGTTTAAGAATCATTTAAACTTGTATACAGGGTCACCAAAGTCCAAATAGGTGAATTTTAGAACCTAATGTAACGTTGGACGCCCTCCAAGGGACCCTTGGGCGTTTTTGTGAGAATAATTTGCTTGGGCGCCCCCTCAGTGCCCCTATTTCAGGGGTCTGGCATTCGGGCGCCCCTTTTTGGGGGGCTGGGCACAACTCTGCAGAATTTTTTTTTTTAGTTTTCTAGATTTAAAATTTGGGGTTTCGGGTGTCCGTTTTTTATGTTCTTTAGGTCGTTTTGAAGGGTTTTGGACCCTTTCGGAGATGTTGGTGAGGGTTTCAGAGTTGTTTTCCTTACCTAAATACGAGTATCATTATGCAATGAATAAATTATGTTATGGGGTGATTTCTGATGACTCATAATAGTGTTTCTATTTCTTTAATGCATGATCAATAGTCTCAAGTATTGATGTACTATGTGAATGTGAATTGATATCAATGGTGTCATAATTGTGAACATGGGTGTCAACACCCAATTTCGTCCGGGAAAGTAAATAATCAAAATTAAATAATAAGAGAATAATAATTAATGGTGGGTAAAGAAAAAAAAAAGAAAAAAGAAAATAATAAAATAATCTTCCTTAATGCAGGACACGTCACTTTAGAATGTTTTTGAAATATTAGTTTAATATGGTAATAATTTGAATTATATTGTCTGAAAATAATTACAATTAATGTCTTGAATATTTGTTTGGTTTGCAATCAAGACCATTTATTTCCCTATTTTGCTAATTGTCAATTAATTCGCCATTAAGGCAAAATCACATTAATATTACAATATGTGCCTATAAATACACACTCTGTGGAAGGAANAAGGGTACTGAAAAAAATAGAGGAAAACACTTAGAGATATTAGAGATTGAAGGAGAG
>NC_028357.1:29263683-29307582 GCF_000741045.1 Vigna radiata var. radiata
GGGAAAATTAATTATTTTGGAAAACCACGTTAATTTTATACATTTAATTAGAGGTACTGCCTTTGGGCAGGCGCACTAGGGTGCTAATACCTTCCTTACGCGTAACCGATTCCCGAACCTAAAAATCTGTTTTCTAGACCATACTTTTATTTTAGGTTTTTCCATAGTTTTTCCATAATAAACTATGGTGGCGACTCCCAAAATATTTTCTAAAACCGTTTGTTTTTCGGTTCGCCGTCCCGTCGCGATCCCGGTTGCGACAATGGGTTCCACGGAGGAACGCCTTCAGTATGGTTTCAAGTATTGATAGTATGAATGGCCGGAGTTAGTCGGGGGTTTATCCTGACATTCTAATGATCATCCATGCTCAAGTAAAGAATGATGAGTCATGTGGTGAGGATAGCAGGAGGTCCTAGTCTAGGGGCTTTACTTTGGCCTAAGGCAAGTGATAACGGACTAACCTAGTGTGGTAGCTTGGGGTGGTCCAGCTGTTCCACCATATCGGTGCAAGAACCTTTGTAACTCAACATTCCATACAATATCTGGATAGTCAGTCTAGGTCTTTGCATGTTAAGATGTTTGGGTTGATGTATGTGATATAAATGATTTATGTATGTTATATTATAAAGGTGATACGATTTGTCTTATGTCTAGCTTATCCTTGCTTCTGTGTTTGTCTGTTTGTGTTGTTTTTGCTTTTACAATGATTACCTTAACCGATATGAGCTTAAGGAGGACATCTTTTAGGGAGTCCATCGTTTTGTTGAGAAAGAAGTAACCAGATGGAGAGTTTTACTCTTCAAGGATAGAATCTTCTCCTTTAGTATTTTGTAGTTTTCTAATAAATTATCATCCATATAATATTTTATTTTGGTAGTTTTATTCTACTAAAACGAGACGTTACATACAACAATTTAAATACTATCAAAATATAAAAGTACATTTGATATTAGATTTTTATTTAGTCTTTATATATATTTTTTTCTCGTTAATTATAACATTGTAAGTTGCTTTTTAAGAATTTGACAAGCATATCAAAATTAGAAATAGTAAAATAACTTTTTAAGCTCCAGTATATCAAATTCTAACGGACTAGTACAGTACTTAAGTAAAAAAAAAAACAAAAGGACTTCTGTATTAATTTAAAATTAGGAAAAATATCTGTATTTTATTGCAAATGAATTAAAATAATTATTATAATAATGAGACAAAATAAATAATAAAATAATAAAAGATAAAGAGAAAACTTAAACAATAAAAAGAGAAATAATAAATAATAGAAGATAAGAAAATAAAATAAATATTAAAATGAAATAAATGATAAAATATAAAGAGAAAATATAACTACTAAAAGATAAATATAAAACATTATGAAAGTTCTTGGTCAATTTAATATAGTGAAGATTTATAATTATGGACGAGAAATTCAACTTGACATAAATCAATTCAATAATTTATTCTATTTATATTCACATTATTTTATCTTAAATTCAGAACCTAAATCACTTTCAGCTCCACACAATTACAATCAAACAATAAGTTTAAATAGATCAAAAGTCCAAGATGTTTAAACAAAATTGACTAGTCATCTTAGAGATATTCAATCTGACTTATAGTTAAATTCAAAATGATTTAGTTTAATAGAATTTTCTTTTTGTAAGTTAAATTTTTTTGAAAGTAACTTAATTCATCAGGTTTGTGAGTTAAGTATGTTGTTAATTGTTTTTTCAATTTATTTTATATATTTATTGTAGGATAAAATGGATTAATTTGATTAATTTTTCATAATATTATAATCAACATGTTCACATTTCATTAAAGTGATGATAGTTAAAAATTAAAACGTAAACTTAGATAAATAAATAAATAAAACATTTAAATTATTCAAGTCTTATTGAACAAACATTTTAATATTTAAAAAATCAAATTATCAATCAACATAATTAAAACTAATAAATAACTATAACAAAAAATTATGAAAAATAATAAAGAATAATTATTGATGGTTTATGGATCAATTCACATAATAAAAAATAATAGAGTGTATTAACTCACATATTTTTATCCATTTTAATATGTTTAGAATTTACTTATTCTTAAAATTAATATTACTATTATTTCAATGTTTTAGGTGTATTTTTCCATTTCTTCAATCAACTATGAATCTCATAGTAGTTGTTAGGAATAAAAAGGACGTGAACTTTAGCTACTCAACTAACATAGATAATGTATTGTGTAACTGAAGACTCCTCGTATTAATTAAAGTTTTTAAATAAGTTACCTAAAATGATAACAAGCTATCATTTATTGGGTACTAAATACTTAATAATTTGTAACTAGTACAATTAATAGGATGACCACTAGATAATGAGGATTATATAGTTCAACAAGTAACAATGTGTACAGTACCCAATACCGAGTATTATTTATCATAAATCAAAGCCTACATTCATCACTTTAGAAAGATGTTTTTCTCTATCAAGATACCTCATTGTGCTTGTGGAAAACATTCTTACATTCTTACATTATATAACGTAGCTAAAAACAAATACAATTTCTCACATATAGCTATTGGGCCTTGATCAATGAATCTATAAATGTGTCTCATTCAATGAGAGTTCATTGTGTAAACAATTTTATACCTCAAAGTCTACATTTACAAATATTTATTTATAATCCAATGATGAGATTGGGCTTCATAAGTCTATCAGCACTGCTTACCCACTTGGGCAAATCCGGACCAATGCGCAAATAGATGCCTAACATCTGGAAAGGTGTTACTTCCTTCACCACCACTTTCTCAACTTTTTTCAAAAAAATTTTAATTACAAAAATAATCTTTTTTTACCAATTTTTTACTTGGTTTAATACCTATTTTGGTCTCTTCTTTGGGAGGGTTTGTTCAAAGTGGTCCCTCTTTTTTTCAAAAGTTCACTTAAGTCCTAGCTTTCGCAAAAACTGTTCAAAGTGGTCCTTTTTAGTAACGGCGTTAAGTTCACTAACGGCAGACCTGTCAGGTGTTTAATATGTGCTGATGTGGCATTGTTATGTATTTTTAAAAAAAAAATATTGTGACGTGTAAATGTATGTTGTTAGGGTTAAATTAAAAAATGAATTAGGGTTATATTACAAAATGAATTAGGGATTTGGGTTAATTAAGTAAACAGATTGTTGGTCAGATGCAAATTTTACCCAAATTTGCGATTGCAATTGGGATTTTCTGAATTTGACATCAGGGTTCATCAACCTTCAATCATCGATCTCTTACATACATCAAGCAACCAAAAACGCTTGAACCCTCATGGCATTTCTCCAACAATCATGTTTGATGGCTTGGTTATAGGTTTTAGGTTCACTAACTTGGGAAAGATTCAAGACATATGATTTATGAAGAGATGATAATGCATCATATGAGAGATATGAAGAGATAGGATATAAGGTACCTGTGGATGACTGAGTGGCGGAAGAAGTAGATAACATGTTGCAATGATAGTCCTGCAAATAAGATGGTTTATGTGTTGGCCTGGTTTATTTCCTTTGTGGAGTAGCAGTGGCAGGTTCCACAGAAACAGGTTGAAAAGAAAAACTAGCAGGGTCTGGAACAATAGAAGGAGGAGATGTAGGTGGTAAAGAGGGTTGATCAATAGAGGGTTTTAATGTGTTCTATGGTGCATCCTTAATCAGCTGGAAATCGAAGAAGCAAGATACTATATCTAGATCATCAACTGAAGCGGAATATAGAGCCTTAGCTTCCACAACATGTGAAATTCAATGGCTTTTGTATTTGCTCCATGATTTGAAACAACCTCTGCCACAACCAGTTCCTCTGTTTTGTGACAATCAATCTGCTATACGAATTGCACAAAATCCAGCCATGCATGAGAGGACAAAGCACATTGAAATTGATTGTCATCTCATAAGGGATAAAGTTCAAGCTGGTGTAATTAAGCTCCTGCCTATTTCTACTTCATCACAACTTGTAGATATTCATACTAAAGCTTTGCATCCAGCACAATTTCAATCTTTGTTGTCCAAGCTGAGCATTAAGGATATATATGCTGCAGCTTGAGAGGGAATATTGGAATTATTTTATTCTCTGTTCATATCTGTGCATTTATGTTCATATATTTTTATACTTATATTCCTTTTTTATATTGCTCTGAACAATTATATATATCAATTGTACTCTCTCCTTATCATGGAATAAGAAATACAATATTTCATTCTTTCTTCTTTTCTAACAAATGCAAGCAACAAATTATAGATGTCAGGCACCCTCGCTCTTCTTTAACAAAAACAATTCAAACCAAATATAACCCTCTGCGGAAGATTCACATGTTCTAATATACAAGAAACTCTCGTAGCTCCAGAAAACAAGCAAGGGAAAGGGTTAAATGCAAATTGATTCAAATTCCTCATCCCATTTCAACGTGAGTACAAAACCTACTAAAAAGATAAAGCTTTCAGGGTTTAAATTTGGGAGGTGCACTGGTCCTGAAGCCTTTCCAAATCCCAAATACGACGACATTCTTCTTATTCTTCTTCTATGAAACAACTATTCTATTTTGGCACAGAGCATAAGCTTCTTCTTCTTCATCTAATGACCTTTTCTCCTTCTTCGCTTGGATTCGGGATAAAGAAGAAACCCAAAAATCAGGTATCGTTCTTCTTCTCTTCCCAGCGGGAGTGAACTTTTAAAACTTCTATGGGTCTTACGAAAACTCAGTGTGGTGATTCCAAATTGATCCTCAAGGTGATTAAGCGAGTGAAGAAAGGAAGCAAGACTATTCAGACAGGTTAAAATTATATTCCAATCGCAAGCCCANAAAATCTCAATCCTAATCATCTTGAAGATTGATAAACCCTAATCGCAAGCTCAGTCGCAATTGCAAATTTGGGTAAAATTTGCATCTTACCAACAATCTGGTTACCTAATTTAACCCTAATTTTATTACAATTCCATGTCACAATTAATAATTTTTTTTAACACATAATAGTGCCAACACAATAAAAATGTTACACATCATCAAATATTTGCCAGCTAGGCAGCTCTGCCGTTAACAGAATTAACGCCATTACCAAAAAGGACCAACTTGAACAGTTTTTGCGAAAGGTAGGACTAAAGTAAACTTTTGAAATAAAGGAAGGATCACTTTGAACAAACCCTCCCAAAAAAACTCTCCCAAAAGAGGGACCAAAATAGGTATTAAACCTTTTTACTTTTAACCTATTTAATTACTTTAATATAAAACCCTAAATTTCTATCATTTTTACCTTACGTTTTCTTCCAAACCTAATCCATTCTCCTTTTCATTCTACTGCCGCACCACACCCCCACCTCTCTTTTCATTTTCTTAATTCTCTCTTTCCTTTTTCCTTCTCTCTTCCTCTTTCTTTTACTTTTTTACTTTTTCTTTAAATCCTAATCCCTTCTCCTTTTCACTCCACTTTTAAACATGAATTCAGGAAGCAAAACTGCATGACGTGGGTATTATTGGCAACACAAAGAAGCTTTCAGGAGTCATCTATGATTCCTAAAATTTCAAGAGTGGAAGGAGTAAAGTATTCTTTATTTTATGAGAGACATCCAAACACTTTATTCTCTTCTCTAGCTACATTTTTACTATTCCGTGGATCCAGTTTCCGCATATTTAAAAATTGGCATTCATCATTAAATCATGAATAAATCAACAGAGTAAACGAGTGGTTTCATATATATTAAATTTATTGAATTTTATAATAATTATTTTAGAATTATACTTGACATGTATAAAAATCTTGAAAACTCAAGAAAAAAGAAAGATAATGAGTGTTTGTGCATGGGATGGGAGGGAAGTTTGAAAAAGGATATCGAGATCCATTTCTTCAACGACTATAGTGTGTGGTGATGGACTCCGAAAATAGTCTCTGTATTTTCGGTTGTGGAGGGCGTGTCTTTTCCACTATAAATTATTTTATCGATGTAGAAAACGTGTGAACTCTATTCTTACTCAACTATACAAGAGGAACAAAGTTTGAATTATGAAAGAAAATTAAGATCCATCCATGGCAAAAAAAGTTAGCAGCAATTTTCTGCATCACCGTTGTCACCAAGGTCTCAACACAAACCAAATCCTAATACATCTCAAAGAGTATGATCAGGTAATACTTTATGTGTATCGTTTGATATAATTTTTTGATAATCGTATTTTTTTTTTCAAAATGTAATCAGATATTCAATTTTTTATGTTGTGTATAAAAAATTCATTAAATATGCTTTTCAAGTGAATTTATGTATTATGAAAAAAATTATTCTCAGTCAAAACTACCTTGAATTAAAAAATAAAAAGAAAATTGCTAGATATTTCAGGCACTACCACTAAATAAGGTTTTACGTTGCGGTGGTAAGCAACCAACTTCCACTTCAACCCTATCTTATTTGATATGGCAAAGTAACTAACATGAAGTTTTATATTTATATAAAATATATAATGAAAAATAAAAATATAAAATATCGACTATTTTTTTTTTCTAAAGTAAAGAGAGAGAACGGTTTTTCTTAATAATTTCGATTGGATCGGACGGTGGAAGAGTGTAACCGACATAGTCAATGGCCAGGATTTGTGGAATGTCACGTGTCCGATTTGGATCCACCGAGTGCTATTGCTTTGCCAGAGAACGTCGTTTTGGACTCAACAATTTAGAGTTGAGTAACAAAGGAGTTAAACCGATTAACATATAAATCTATACATACCAGGATACACTACATCATTACTTTTCTCTGAAATAACAGTTAGTTATTCTTCAATATTATTTTTATAAAATTATATATGTGTGTATTAAATTATATTGCTTTTCTATTTATTATTTAATTACACACAAAAGTAAAATTATATAAGAATGTAATTAAAAAATGTGAACATAAATGTGGAAAGTAATTTTCACTGGTCTAAAATAAAAAATTTGAGTATAAGATGCGATGTTGAGTTGCTATAAATGAGGGCGGAGCATTGTGATTTGCCAATTTGTCAGTGAAAAATAATTGTTAAATCTGGTTATCGTTCCTGTTGCAGGGAAGGGATCAGATCCAGCAGCATTCCCACTGATAGAAACTCCAAACACAAATTAAGGTTTTTGTGATCTCTCATTCATTCTCAGTACTGTGGAAGACGGTGATCTGCAACTGCCTCTTGTAAGCACTGCCCCCTACTGAAAAGGATTCCTTTTTCCTGGACACTCATTTTGCATCAGGTATGCATGTATTTGCGTTGCAATTCTTCTGTGTACATGTACCATTGCTAATATCTCACGGAATATTCAGTTTTCATTTACTTGGAACTGCTAACTCAATTATGATCTTCTTGAGAAGAGCCAGTCTAGATCTGGGTACACCTGTGAATGCCTTTTAGTGTGGCGTACATTATCACGTATTTTGTTTTATTTTTGTTTCTGTTCATAAACATGTTCATTTGTTGATCTAGATTTGGCTACTGGATACCTGTATATTATGTGATTTGTCCTACCTTCCATTTTTATGATTGTCCTACATAATCATATTGCTTTTAAAGATGGCGTTTTATGATTTGTTGATGAGTTGCTAAATGCAGCCTTTGTGTTTTTATAAACCCCGTGTTATTTAATATCAGCAGTTCAACTGATATAACTATTCTTTTGTTTATAATACATAGATAAGCTTCAATTTTTAGATATTTCCTTTCTTTGCCGAGTTCATGGTTGAGTTGCTAGTTGTGATTATGTGAGTCCCTCAAAGAATTTAACCTTCATATGGGCAGGTACATTCGAAAGAAGTCAAATTTGGTGGGTGAGGAATTTCCAGCATGTTCAGGTTATCTCCCCGGAGGAGTCAAAGATCCAAAGGCGGCTTCAAGGTGAAGCATGCTCTACAGTTATGTGTTCTGCTTGGCGTTTGTATCTGGCTAGTCTACCAAATCAAACACTCTAATGACAAGAAATCATCCTTTGTTGAAAGCACGAAGACTGGCGGTGAGATTATCAAGTTGGGGAGGAAGGACCTTCATCCTCACCTGGAGAAAACTCCAGTGGTTGATGCGAGGCACAAGGAGGAGGAGGAGGATGAACAACAAGAAAACAAGCACGAAGAGCTAAACAAACTGGATGATGTTAATGGTGTGGAAGATGAGGCCCTGAAGCATGATGAGCAAAATAATAATGAAGAGAATTCTGAGCACAGACAGGATTCAGTAGACCAAGAAACTGAAGAAAATTCTGAAATTGCTAGAACAGAAGGGGAAGCTGAACATCATAATGAGCAAGTTTTTGGAGAGAATGAAGATATGGACAACAAGGAGAGTGAGAGTACATTGAAGGATAATGAGGAGAACAATAGTGAAACGGAGGAAAAAGAAACTGGAGAAGTTAAAGAAGAAAAGAATGAGCCGGAGAATGACAATATGGATAACAATGAGAGTGACAATGCAATAAAGGAGAATGAAGAGAACAAAAGCGAAGGGGAGAACAATGAAACTGGAGACACTAACGAAGAGAAAAGTCAGCAAACTAACGAAGAGACAGAGAATAAAGATAAGGAGAATGAAGAGGTGAAACAGAATGAAACT
Source organism: Vigna radiata var. radiata (assembly GCF_000741045.1). Lineage (NCBI taxonomy): Eukaryota > Viridiplantae > Streptophyta > Magnoliopsida > Fabales > Fabaceae > Vigna > Vigna radiata. The sequence goes on from NC_028357.1 coordinate 29,272,260, forward strand.
GAAGAGAAGGAGGAGGGAAATCATGAGCAAGATAGTAAAGAAATGACAGATGAGAACAACCATGGAGAAACTGGGGGAGAAGAGAAAGACAAAATTCAGGAAGAGATTACATCTAAAGATCAGGCTCAGGACGGGGGCAAAAGTGAGGAGGAGCATAGAGAGGAAAATTATGCTGGAGATAATGCTTCTAGTGCTGTAGACCATAAGCCGCAAGACACGGATGAAAATTATAAGACAAAAGAAGAATCTGATAAAAAGGAAAACAATGAGTTCGAGCTACAGTCTCAGAAGAATGCTGACAACAAAGAAGGGGCTGATTCTAGTGTCACAACAAGCAGCCAAGGAAATGAAAGTGATGCTGAAAATCAGGCACAATCAGAGAATGAGTCACAGAAAAGTTCCACGTCAGAATCAGAATGGCCGCATCAAGAGAAAAATGACTCCACAAAGGATGGTCTAGATACTCTAGATTCATCACTGCAGAATGGGATTGACACATCATCTCAGAATACTGAAGCATCAGAAAATGAAAACAACTCCAAAGTAGAGGACTCCAACATGCAGAATGCAACACCAAAAATCGAAGATTCTTCTTCTTCTAACTCAGAAGAAGCGTGGAAGAAAGCTGAAACACATGACAGCAATGCAAACGATGGTGAATACAAGGACACAACAAGTAATATTGCTCAGAATGAAAACCCAAGCAACAGTTCTGTCCAAGAAGGAAAGCAAGAAAATGTTGCATCATCTGATACTTCCTCAGAACAAAAGAAAGATGAAGCCGCAAATGTAGAAAGTAATACATATTCTGCGCAGAATGACAATGCTGATCAAACCAACGCAAACAGTGATGGAAGTGCTAATGACAACAAAGATTCTAACCAGTCTGATTCTTCATCAGAGCAAAACAAAGAGGGATCGTCCAACTCGGATGACAGCAGTACTAGCCAGTCTGGCACTTCATCTGAGAAAAACAAAGAGGAATCCTCAAACTCAGATAACAGCAATGATTCTAACCAGTCTGACACTTCATCTGAGCAAAACAAAGAGGAATCCTCAAACTCAGGTAACGGCAATGATGCTAGCCGGTCTGACACTTCATCTGAGCAAAACAAAGAGGGATCCTCTAACTCAGATAACAGCAATGATAGCTTGTCTGACACTTCATCTGAGCAAAACAAAGNTCATCTGAGCAAAACAAAGAGGGATCCTCTAACTCAGATAACAGCAATGATAGCTTGTCTGACACTTCATCTGAGCAAAACAAAGAGGGATCCTCAAACTCAGATAACAGCAATGATGCTAGCCAGTCTCAAACTTCTTCTGAGCAAAACAAAAATGAAACCTCAAACTCAGATGACGGCAGTGATTCTAACGAGAATGCCTCTAAACCCAACGAAAATCAAAATGACAATGGGAATCATAATGGTGAAGCACAAGACAATGCTTCGGGTTCATCCATTCCGGAAGAGAAAGATGCATCTTCAAATAACAATGCTGATGCAGGGCAGGTTGAGAATGATAACACAGTTCAGAGCAATACTAGTGAAAATGAAGATGGTACTCAAAACAAAACAGTGGAGTCACAAAAGGAGGAGGAATCTGCACAATCGAACGGAGACAGCAATTCTAACATGAATGATCAAGGAAGTTCTGATCATTCAATCACTCATGAGGATAAAGAATCTCGCGTGGATTTGCCACAATCCCATGAAGAAAGCAATCATATTAAGGATACTGCAGCACAGTGATAATTCTAATAGAATAATTGTATGCAGCTTCTTTTGGTCCTACTTTTTCGAATTTTGTTGAGTTTCTTTAGTTGGTTATTATGATGTCAAGCTTTTTTGTTTTCAAAGTCAGATTAAGAATTTAGAAAGACCTACAGCTTTCTTTGTATAAATTATTCGCTATTCTTCATATGTAACCTGAACCCTTTAATGGAAACAATAATTATCAAGTTAAAAATATCATCAGAGCAAAGTTCCGCATCTTTCTACAACTGACCCTCTTTTTCTTACTGTTATTTTGGAAAGGTTATTGAATCATAACTCAAGGCATGAATCATTTGGCTAAAATTTTAGTTGTAAATGATTTATATTAAGATATTAGTTTTGAACTGGAAAACGATCAGAAACAGTACAAAATAAAATTATAACTGTCTGTAAAGCACTTATTTTAGAACACTGAATAAAATAAATGAATTACCCAAATATAGTGCAAAAATAACTGTACGAGTCCCATTTTATGAAAAGGAAAATCGAACAGTGAATCTCCATTGTATGTTTAATAAGCATCGGATTGGAAGAATATAGCCAATCATTTATGATTCAGAAAATGACATGAATGGTAAGACTCCAATATTTGTTCTGCTTTCTCAAGCGACCAATATGGTTTTTCGTCTTCCCTGCAAAAACATGACTACTTATAACAACAGCTGGTGAAAAGACAAAAGAGAAGGAGTTTGTACCTGAAACTAAATTTCGTAGCATAAGGGAACATCAAGTCACTTATCAAGGTTAACAGTTTTACATTTCTTGATATCTTTTTTCAATTTTGGACTTCTTTTATATTTTTGTCTTTCTGCCTCCGTGATCGGGTTGAGACATGTTGATATTGACAATTGACACTAAAAGAAATGTGATGATGTTTGAGTCAAAAACCAGAAAGAGTTTAAATGCAGACAACAATGGAGAAGCTATAGGCAGTTAGCCTTTCCTTAACTAGATGGCGCCTCTACAACTAACCCAATACAACGATGATACAACTGTCATAACCGCTGCATGCTTAAATTTCACTTGCGTTAGGAAACCAACTGCACCTTCTTCAAGAAGAAGACCTTCAAGTATTGTGGATAATGACTTAACATAATTTTAAATTATATTCATATTTATAACAAAATTAGTTATTGATTAAACTATGATTTTTGAGTCTATTAAGATAGAAAGTACTAGAATATTGACATAATCCATCATCATCGATAAGTTGTCAGTTTGTTTTAAATTAACAGTTATCTTTTAATATTTCTGGGATTATTGCAAATCTCTTTTTAATTTATACCAGTTTTGATCAAATCAACCCTAGACCGACCCACAATTTGAAGAGCTCAATAATAAAGCATTACCTGATCGTTGAAGGAACATAGGCTACGAGACTCCAACCTTATTCATCCTACAACTGGGTAGTGCATTATTCCTTGTAGATTAAAAGTTCATAAATAAAAATTAACAGTATAATACTAAATTAATGTGTTTAACTTAATTTTGTAACACATCTTTAACGCCTAACTTAGAAATATATACATCCATAATTATCCGAATAATATCCTCTACAAATATTTTCTTTATATACTAATACAAACATATACAGATGTATACGTGTCTGTCATTTTTTATGATAATAGAAAAGTATATGCAATTAAAAAAATAAATGTAATCATTATTAAAATACAAATGTGATTATTAAATTTATATTAAAATTATAAAAAAAGTTCAAATTTATTATTTTAATTATATAATAAGAGCCCTATAGTTTTTCATATAACTATTACTTAGTTCTTTCATAAATAATCATATTTATAAAGATAAAAAAACAAGTAAAATAAATCTGTGAAGAAAAAAAGGCCATAAAATAAACAGTGTGTATATATATATATATATATATATATATATATATATATATATATATATATATATATATATATATATATATATATATATATATATATNTATATATATATATATATATATATATATATATATATATATATATATATATATATATATATATATATATATATATATATATATTTGTGTATGTGTATATAGTGTATATATAATTTACAAAAAGTTTCCTTTTCTTCCTTTTGGTGAAGACACAGAGAAGGTAAACTGTCTTAAGGAGATTGGACAGATAAGGCAGTTGTCAGTTAAAGTTTTGGAGGTTGCAGTCTAGACAACCAAGTACATCCTTTTGAATAAGAATTTGGAAAAGTAAAATTAAGTTATTCAAAACACTAAAATTACAATCGTTTTGGATTTAATAAAGCATGCACATTTCGTGTTCAAAATCGACTCTCACTATTATAGCAGGTCAATTCTTTCCCCAATTTTTTAGGTAAGAAATATAAGTATTGAAATTGTTAGTTGTTTTGTTTTGTACTGCTGATTTGTGCCAGTAAAGATGTTATCCTTAACTCAACCATCTAACAAAGACATGATTTTTCTTCTGTGAGAGTTCAGTCATTAAGAAGAAAAAGGTAATATCATGATGAATTAAGTGACAGATGTCATTATGGTTTAAAACGATCATCGTAGATTTAAGTCAATTAACCATAAGCTATCAACACCCATTCTTTATTATTCGTTACTATTTTCATAACTTTATCTATTATAATCATTTATTACTTTTTAAAATGTAATTTAACAATTCAACCATTTTAAATATTACAATATTAATCAATAGTATTTAAATAATTTAAATATTTAATTTATATATTGGTCATAAATGAACACTTTTTTAATTTTGTTACCATTATTTAATAAAATAGGTAAATACTTGAATTTTACTATTATAAAAATTAAATTAAGTTAGTTCATTTTGACTTATTACAATAAATATATAAATAAATTAAAAAAATAAAACATTCTTAGATTAACCCATTCACTAAATCTATCAACCCCCGATAAATCAAGAATAGTTAACAAATTTTCTAATTCATCAAAAGATAAATCAAATTAAGCTAACTCAATTTTAATTCAACCCATATTAACCACTCATGAGTCAAATTCACTCACTTTGTCACCTTTATCAGCAATGCATCATATTTTGTGGATAGCAGACTAAGAGGAAAACCCTCCAGTGAAATTCTTTGGTAAAATAATCCAACATAGTTCCTAAACTCAAAAAAATAAAATTGCCACACATGTTAAATTAATACAACTACATCATCACTTACCCACTTCAAATACATATTATCTTTTAGGAAACTGCCTATTTAGTCAAATTCAACAACGATAGAACCATAAAGATTTATTCCCAAATCCAGCGGTTAAAAATTCTTGGAAAATATATACAGCAATTAACATTTTTATAATTTGTATCTTCTTCCATTCACAAACATGGGTTGCCTATCTTCAAAAATCAAAACAAAAGCTAAGATCGACCAGAAAACAGCTAAGGAGATAACATAATATAATATAAACCTGCGGCCTCACGATCGATTTCTTTCAAAATTTATTGAACCAAGAATCGACATGAAAAGAAACATAATTTTGTTTGGCAATTTTATTTTGTTTCAACCATAAAAAAGAACACAAGATAAAAACATGGCAAACAAATGTTGTCAAGTGCTAGTTGAAGATCATATTTCAAAAACCGCAATAGTCAATCACTATGTCTTGAACATTGACGAAAGAAACGCCCCCGGTACCACAAACACCTTCACTAAACCACTAATACTCTCTTAGTGGTGCTTCTTAGTTTCGAACAGCCCATCGGGACCTGCTTATCATAAAAGAAACATGTCATACAACCTGAAATTTCAGTCCAACAATATTTTGAAGACAAAGGCAGACACAGTAGCATTGGATTACTAACAGCAGACAAGGGATGCAAATACACAAGAAATCTGCTACTAATGTAGAAGCAAACAGTAACCTCTAATCTTGTATATAATTCATATATCTAGACAAGTTTCCCCTTAGTTACTAAAAATATGAAAAGAAAAAATTATATAAACTTTTTTTATAAGCTAAAATTAGTTTCTTTATTCGTTATATATGATTTTAGCTTCTCCAAAATAATTTTAACCATTACATAAATTTTACCTTCTAAGAAAAACGTATTTCATTTTTTTTTTGCTCATTTTCTACAAGTGTTTGTAGAGAAACCTGTTCAAACAGAACTATAAGAATAAACAACCACCTCTACAGGCATACTGTGATAATAAAATTAGAAATTTATACACACAACCAAAAATTAATAATGAGTCACTCAGAAATACTGGTTGGGTATAAGAGCAACTTCAGTACCCTTAAAAAATAATTTATGAAAGAAAAAAAGCAAGTAGCAAGGGTTGAAAGAGCTGAGTAGTGTAGCACTGTTTAGTTGCTTATCAATGAAAATCTAGGGGGGTGGTATGGGGTGGATGTGAGTAACTTCTGGGATCTATATTGAAAATTTCTTTACATCAAATCATTGCCAACGATAATTATTTAAGTTGCAAAAATAAAAGAAAACGATGAGGCAGTGTGACCTAACACTTGTGCACCTCTAAATCAAAGCACTATGGGCGACGCTCCAAAGCAATAAATGAGTCCCTTTTCATACACTCGTTTATTGCTTTGTGAGATTTTTGCCCATGTGTATCACTTTATCGACAGAGATACAGAAACGGGAAGGAGTCGTGACAAGAATGTGCCATGCTTATAAAAAGAGAAAATTAATGCTGGGTTCTCAATCCTTATATTGGAGGCCATGCAAACAAACATGTAAAAACTGAAAGCATTAAAAAAAATCATTTACACCGGATCTCCGACTTAAAAATGGAATTACATGTTCAACTTGCAATTTTGATAATTGGAACCAATATATGCATAAAAACTGTGACTGAAAGAGCCCACAAATAATAAAATGTGAATAATAAACCCCAAACAGCCACAACCTAGCCTCCCTACCCATCCATTAGAAACCAAGTCCAGTATACTAATCAACAAAAGATGGCTTCCATTCACTAAATAAAAATGAAAAAGTGTCATGTAAACAGTTCCTACACTATTATTAACAAAAATAAAAAAGTATAGCCAACTAGATTTTCCAGCACTAAAGGAACGTAGGGAAAATTCAAAACAATTCAAATATTTTAGAAATAATTACTACTTCTAAAGAAAGCTACATATCATAGATATAAAAGCAAAAAATTGAAGACATACCCCAGGGGAATTCCTTATTGCGGATATGTAAATATGGGTAAGCCTGCGCAGAAAAGTACAAAATTAAACTTTTATTTTAATAATACAAAACGAACATACTTGAATATGCACTGGAGATGGGGAAATGTTAGCCAGCGAAATACAGAGTAACAATAATGAACAACTGCAGATGTGTAGAAACAAAAGCTCACGGGAGGTTCTTCTGTGTGTGGGTGGCCCTTTGATAAATTATAAATGGCCAAACCAGTGCAACTGACAATGCCTAGATATGTAATCTTCTCCCATTTGGCCGTCTCGTCTGAGAAAAAAATGAGAAAAAAATGAGAAGAGAAATAATTAAAAAATATAAAACAAATGTTTGAAATAAAACATGCAAAGTGCAATATAGGTGAGCTAGAGGAAATCTATCAATCTCAACCTGAAACAAAAGATACATTAAATTCTTAACAGAAAGGTCAATATTACAGTGATGAAGTAAGACAGAAAAATCCTAATATTACTTTGTTCATTTAATCGGATAGATGTTGCTATCTATAAATACAAACCCAATGAGTCTAAATCCAGAAATTTAAACGCAACCATGTAATCGGATTCGAAACTAACGTTTGAAATCGAGATAATTGAAAACTCGGTTTATTTAGTTATTATCATTTCGAACACAAGCAAACAAATTTTCAAACTTAGAGTCGAAATGAATGCACAAATCCATTTCGGCGGAGAAAAAATAGAAATTACGAAACGATTTCAGCACAGAAAGAAATCGACCGCAAGCAGTTCAAATTAAAAGTCAGAAGAAAAAAAAAACGGAGCGCATAATTCTTTTAATCTCAAATAAAATGGAACTGGACCAATCTCATCAATACACAAACCCTTTCCGCACGGAAATTGACCTAATGCACGACAAGCTCCCGCGAAACAAAACTACTGCAGCAGATCTAATTATTAAAACCCTAAAATAAATAGGGTTAGAGAAGAGAGAGATGATAAGGTACTTACAAGCATCATCGTGATGACCAGCGGAAGAAAAGTTTCGCTTGGGAACCTGGGAGCCGCGAGCGCCTCCACGTAGGGCCGTTCGAAGAAAACCCGATCGTACCAGCGATGTCGCCATTGCTCGCCGCTTGACTCTTTCTTTTTTTCTGTTTTAGCTTTGAAGGGGTAACACAGACAATAGTAGCTTGTTAAACATGAAAACTGGTTATATATTGCTCGAATACACCTGGCACAAATTCCATCATTTTCTGTTTAATATCTTTCATTTTTTCTGAAGAATCAATTGTGATTTTAGTATTAAAAATGAACGGATTTCTTTTCAGCCTAGTAATTTATTTTTTATTTTTCTTTTTACCTTTCCAAAATTTAAAACAATTATATTTTTCTTTTATAAAATTATGTGTAAACTCTAGTTTAGTTTTTGTAAATACTTTCCTATATTTAACTTTCAAAATTCTAAAGTTATTATAATTTTGTAATACATATTTTATATATCTTAATTTCTTTAGTGATATTTGTGACCATTATTTAAAGTTTTCTATAACATGTACGGACACTATCTCGTGGCAAAAATACTAATATTAGCTTTTAGAATGTAAAAATCAAAGAAGAAATAGGTTTAATTGAATTGTTTGGGATTAAATTATCTTTTGTTTTTATGATCACAATACTTGTTTTAAGAAAAAGACTACTTTTGTATTTAAAACATTTTTGGTAAATTATTAAAAAATATTTTTGAAACTTAAAATATGAAGCACATTGTTCTCTTTAAAATATTGTTTATTCTAAAATTTAAAAATGAATAAGCATGTTGATTTGATGATAATGAATTGAAAATAAAACTTATCTTTTTATACACTTATTTGGTTGCTCATGTGTTTCTTTTTAGAGATATAATTTGAGTAAAACTGGATGGATTTATTTGAAGAAAAATATAGAACAAAGTGATTTAGTTTCTTTTAAGGGATTTAAAGTAGAAATAGAGAGATGTGAAGATAAAATTCATAAAAATTTATGAATGATTTGATGAATGTAAAAGATAAAAAAAAATATATATTTTAATGTATAGAAATATAATATTACAATTTTGATTTTAATGTTAAATGAATAAAAAAAATGTATGTAGTTAAAATTATGGAAAAATAAAATGCAAATAATTACTTTTTAAATTTAAAAAAAAAAATATTATAACAAAATTTTAATAAAATTAATATGTGATTGTTTGGAAATAGTCTTAACTAAATATTATATTGTAATAAAATAAGAATAATTATTAATTAATTATTATTATGATTAACATTTTTATTATGGGTATAACTTAAAAGAGTAAAAGTGTAACATCAAGATCTTATGCACAATACTTTCAACTTAATATAGAATTATAACATTTTCTCGTTAAATATATTTATTTTTGTTAGTAAATTGATGAATTATGAAAAAGGATTTAAAATAAAATACGATGATTTTGAGGTGTTAATTAGTTTCTATTTTTTAGTTGTCCCAATAAAATTATAATCACAACCTCATAAATAATTAAATTTGGCTAAAAATTTTATCAGCTATTATTTAAATATAGTTTTCCATTATGATTCGTCAGATTTACAATTAGAAGTTTATATTAAGAGGAATAATTTCAACAATTTAACGTAAAAGTTAGGTCATCATATATTGTCTAGTTTTGAGTTGTTTTGATAAAAAATTTATTTCCACTTAGTTAATCATTGAATTTATATGAAAATTTTATCAAAAGTTCATAAGACATAATACTTCATTTTGATCGTTAGAATTTTTATATAGATATATTTAGTTAGAAAACTAACGTTGTTGTTTCGAGCTACTTTAGTAGAAATTTATTTTTATGTATGTTACCATTTGATCAAGCTCAAACTTTTAGAACTTATTCTTAAAATATTATATTCACTCTGACAACTTAGATTTACATTTAGAGTATAAAATGTAATTTTTTGAATTTAAGGTGTTATGTTAATGTGTTCATAAATTTTAAATATTAATTTTATCAAATTTTAAGAATATATAAAATGTAAAAAATAGTGAAACATGTAACGGAGCATTTTTACACTATGATTAATGAATACATATTTTATAATATTATATAATAACTTGTGAGTGTACAATGAAAAATATATATTAAAATACTAATGTAATATTAATATAAACTTATATAAATAGATACTTTGAGAGAAGAGGAAGGAAAACTCTTCACCCTTCTCCCATGCCTGCATTCTTCTTTTTTTCACTTTCACTTACATTGTTTTCAATTTAAAAAAGAAAGAATTATTAATCAGATTTCAAAATGATTAAGAGGTTAATACACTAGTGAGTTTAAATTTTAGGATGTTAAAAACAACATATGCAAGACTAGAAGAGTAATTGCAAATTTAACAGCCGACTTTCTATCTAAATTTTTATTATATTGAGAGGAGTAGCATTTAGAATTCTCTTCCTTTTCTTCTTCAAATTGTTGCGAGTCACTAAAAAGGAAGAAGTACACATTCCTCAAATCTCCTCTCACAAACAATACATATGCTTAAGGGAACACTGTGTAAAGTGGTGGGTTGACTTAAATACGTGTCGATTTTTTTTAAATATTAATTTATTTTATTTTGTATAAATATATCTATAATCACTTTCTCAATTGTATACGAATACAAATATAATTATTTAAAGATGTCTTATGCTTAAAATATGTTAGCTCATAATGTCAAATTTAGAGTTAAATATAATTTTAGCTATCAAACTATTGATTAAAATGATATTATATTTCTATTCAAAGTATTAATTAATTTCATTCTTATATTTTATAAAGGAATAATGGTAAATGGTAGTTATTTCATTTTCTTCATGCAACATTCTCTCCTCACTACAATTTTCTCTCCTTATTTGGAGACCATAAAATTTGTTATCGACTTTCCTTTTCACCTCTCTCATTTTTTATCTTTTTTCCTCATCTTCAACTTTCACTTCTTCACGTTGTCTGCTCAGGTTTCAAAAAATCACTTTCCATCTTATCATCAAGAGAGCTAAAAACAGTTACAAAATTGGATTTTTGGAAAAAAAAAAAACTAAAAGAAAAAATGGAAAAAATCACAGTGAAGGCACCAAATTGTTGCATTGTGGTAGTTATGGGAGAAGGTTGAGAGTGACACTGGGAAGGGATAGTAAGAATAAGAATTTCAAGTTTTAAAGAAGGGTTAACAAGAAGGAAGTATTTTAAGGACAAATTCTCTCATACTACCATGTACGATATACAATTACCAAATTCAACCTTATTGGAGATCCATAAGACAATTTCATAATATATAAGTATAAATCTTATCTTTCATACAAATTTTATAAGGTTAAATTAGGTTTTAAAGTCCCTTTTTTAAGATGACTGAGAGTCATCCAAAGCTTATCCTAGTGAGATTTGTTGTTTGTTGAGTCTATCATGCCACTCGTTACTGGAAGATTTGTTGTTTATTTTACTTATCATACAACCTACTATTGCAAAACTTGTTATTTGTTGGGCCTATTGTGCCACCATTAACATGTCACTATTAGACCACCATTAATGTTTAGTCTTGTGCTCAAAATATATATGCATCGGCATGAGGGATGTGTTGAAAATTTCACATTGATTAGAAATAAAAAAAAAATATATAATATAAGTGGATACAAACCTCGTCTTATAAATCAATTTTAAAAGGTCAAGTTAGGTTTAAAGTTCACTCATTAAAAACCTCACCCTTGAACACAATACCTCATAATCCCTAACTATAGTTAGAAATGTTAGAAGTCTCACATCGACTAGAGATAAAACTAATTTATTGTATATAAGTGGATGCAAACCCCACCTTACAAACCGGTTTTGTTAGGTTAAGTTAGGATTAAAGTACACTTCTTAATATGATATAAAGTCATCAGTTATAATTTATCCTAGCAAAATTTGTTGTTTGTTGGGTATTATTCAACTCGTTATCGTTATAGTATGTAGGAAATTCCACATAGACAAGATATAAGACTAATTTGCTACATATAAATGGGTGCAAACCTCAATATAAGCTGATTTTATAAAGTTAAGTTTAAAGTTCACCTCTTAAGAAGTAGAGAACATTGAAAGGAGAGGGAAACTCTAACATGGTTAGATGTCTTGTTGTCGATGACATTTTATATTCCTTTAAAATGCTGAGATAAATTGATATATACTTTGGATCAAAGATGAAATACAATTTTAATTAATAATTTAAGAGTTAAATATGTTTTTGGTTCCACAACTTCCAGTAAAAATTGGAATTAGTTTCTTTTTGAAACTTGAGCTCAATTTAGTCCTTCAACATAGTGAAATGTGTTGATTTAGTCCTTTTAACCAAATTTTGTTAATTTATTTAACGTTTCAAACGCATTTCTTAGCTAATAGTAAAATGAATTTGTGTCAAACTGTGTAAACAACTCAAATGTTGTCATGAAACAAATTTGAAATATCAAATAAGTTTAACAAAATTTGGTTAAAATAAATAAATTCACACATTTCTAAAGTTGAAGGATTAGATTAGATTAGACTAAAGTTTTGAAGAGAAATTAATTCCAATTTTGATTAAAAATTAAAAAACCAAAAACATATTTAACCATAATTTAAAACAAAAAACATATATAACCTTACATTTATTTTACCATTGTTTTTGAAAATTAAATAGACTATGATAAATTTAACTTTTTTTGTGGAATAGTTCTAGAAGTTTAGCCCTCCATGAATGGAGTAGAATACATGATGAAATAAAATGAGAGGAGTGGTGGATGAATGTTTCTTAGTGGAAGAGTCTCAAAATGAATGAGTTATCTTTCTTTTATGTCTTTCATGTCTTGGTCCTATCAAAAGCAATGATTTTTGCATCATAACGTGTTTGAATCTACATGCATATTAATTATATGAGTTTAAGGTTTCTAGGTTTGGTTGATAATCTACTTTAATTAAATTTAGGAATTTTCATATGATTAAAAAGTTTTTGCTATCAATTGAGAATGTACTTTGATTGGTGGCAATAATTTTAACTATAATTAATTGATAATTTACTTTGATTAATTAGCTTTTAATTTGGTTAGGAGATTTAAGAATAGACATGGTTAAACACAATAGAATTTGATTGAGAATGTACTTTGGTTGAATTTATTGTGAATAATCTAGAAAGGTCTTGCATTTGATTGAGAATCTATTTTGGTTAACTACATGATCGCCCTTAAATTAATTAAGAATGTAAGTTAATTAATTTGAAACTTGAACAATAATCAATTGAACAATGATATGTGGATAACCGATGATGAATCTATCTTGGAAAAGCAGTGGAATTAGTCTATTTGATCATAATTGTTTCTAAGTTTCCTCTTTGTTCTTCAAATATTATTCAAACATTAATTCCATGAGCATAGTTTCTCACTTTCATTCTTGAGCATTGCATAACATCAATAAGATTCAAATATTGCAAAGCAATTCCGTATTCGTTGAAAGACGACTCAGGTTATTTTTGTAAAAGAACGTGACCCACAAAAATAGTTTTACTCTTCAATTCATTGTGGATACTTTTTCATTAAACCTTAGCAAGCTTTAAATAAATGCAAATAGGACATTGGGCCAAGTAAAAATAATAAAAACTGACAATAAAATATCAACAAACTTTATTTTATCTCTATCAAAATCAAACCAAATATTACTAAACTCAAAACTAATAAAATAAGATTTTAATGAATCCCTAAAATTTAAGTTTATCCCAATAAAATTCCTCCATAAACTTAAATTTTTCATCTCTTATTTGGCTTTCTATGTTCATCATTCCACACCAGGCTTGCTTTTTTCAATCATATTTGACTTCTTTTTCTTTATGGCCTTTCTATCTTTTAGATTGGTTAACCTCTTTTCCCAAACCTCTTCTCCTTATTCTCGACCTCTGTTCCCAGGATCGTCTAGGTTTTGAGTGTTCTGAACTTCTTCCCTTTAGGTGAAACTTTTCTCTTATAACTTTCTCTTATCTTTTATACTTCCACATATATTCCATTTTACCGAACAAAACCATTAAAGTGGTCCTCTTGCAACTTTGGACGTGTCTCCCCTACTATAAAACGTTCATCATAATGATTTGTTTTACATAATGATTTTTTGGTAAATAAGTATAAATTTACAGGCATTTTAATTTAATTATGATCTGATATTTTTTTCTAATTTATTATATTAATAATAATTTCTTAATACCATACGATGCTTAGAATATGTTTAAAGATTTTATTTGGATGATTTTAGATTGAATTGGTGTTTTCTCAACGGTACATGAGCTGGTAAAAAATGAGTTTCAAATAATTTTAACACTTAAACCTATTAAATGCTTCCATATTCATTCTATTTCTTTTATTACATAGTTCTACACATTTAATCTCATAAAAATTGAGTAGTTGAAACTCGTCTATTACTACAATCTTTTATAATTCGCAAAAGCAATTGTTGTGTTTCCATTTTTTATTTTACAACCTATAAAATGTTAATGTTAATACAGGATTTTTATCAATTCTTTATCGAACTCGCCGTGAAAAACCACCAACCTATAAATGTTCATATTGGAATGCGAAGAATTTGATTAGGTGGTGCGGTATTATCTCATGGATTGAACTAGATGGCACATCAGAATTATTATGTTCTAACAATAGTATTTATTGCAACCATATTACAGTAATGTATAAAAGTTTAGACTACAATCAATTTCATGCACCGAAACATCGAGGTAAATCCTCTTAGTTATGCAGTCTTTGTTTCTGAGAAAATATCATTGAAAATTAAATAAAAAGTTTCAAAATACTTTATATTTAATATTTATTTTTCTGATTGATATTATATATAATAAACTATTTTCAATTCATTATTAAAATAATTCTTAATTGAATAATGTAAAATTTTATACTTAAAAAAATAAAAAGTTTTAAATATCTGTATTTAATACATTTCTTGTCGTTAAAGTAATTGTATTTGAATAAAACTAAATTTGAAAAGATTTTATCATAAAGCAAAAGCAAACAAAAACCTTTTAAAATATTTTTAAAACCCTTATTTTTAACTGTAAACCAAGTATTTTTCTTAAGCCAAAAATAGGCTGGACCAATATCCCTTAGTAAAGGAAGAGGGAGAGTTCCCTGAAAAGAACAACCATACGCTGAGCACGGGAAGAAAAACAACACGACCAAAGTAACATTACAGTTTTGTAAGTAGAAAAATATAACATAATAGTGCAAATATCTTCTGATCAATAATCTTCTCCTTCTTCATCTTCACCGTCAGCAGCCTCTGCACCGACTTCCTCATAATCCTTCTCCAGGGCAGCAAGATCTTCACGAGCCTCAGAGAACTCTCCCTCTTCCATACCCTCACCAACATACCAATGTACAAACGCCCTCTTAGCATACATCAGGTCAAATTTATGGTCAATGCGAGAGAAAACCTCAACAACACTGGTGGAGTTGGAGATCATGCATACAGCCCTCTGCACCTTCGCAAGATCACCACCTGGAACAACAGTTGGGGCCTGGTAGTTGATTCCACACTTGAACCCAGTGGGGCACCAGTCAACAAATTGAATGGTGCGCTTAGTCTTGATAATGCCCACAGCTGCATTAACATCTTTAGGCACCACATCACCTCTGTACATGAGACAACAAGCCATATATTTTCCATGGCGCGGATCACACTTGGCCATCATAGACGATGGCTCAAACGCGCTGTTGGTGATTTCACCTACTGATAGCTGCTCATGGTGAGCCTTCTCAGCTGAAATCACGGGAGCATAAGATGAAAGCATAAAGTGGATCCTGGGGTATGGCACTAGATTGGTCTGGAATTCATTAACATCAACGTTCAAGGCACCATCAAACCTCAGGGAAGCAGTCAGTGAGGATATCACCTGAATATACAGGGAGAAACTTAAGGCACAGCATATCACAACACAACAGTTATTTCAAATCCTTGTGATTAAAAATACCTGAGAAACTAAACGATTGAGGTTAGTGTAGGTTGGCCTCTCAATGTCAAGGGAACGCCTGCATATGTCATAAATGGCCTCGTTATCAAGCAGCACAGACACATCTGTGTGCTCAAGCAGGGAATGGGTGGAGAGAACACTGTTATAAGGCTCAACAACAGAGGTTGAAACTTGGGGTGAAGGATAGACAGTGAAACCAAGCTTTGACTTCTTGCCGTAGTCCACAGAAAGGCGTTCCAACAACAGGGAACCAAGACCGGAGCCAGTGCCACCACCTACAGCATTAAAAACCAGAAAGCCTTGGAGACCAGTACAGTTGTCAGCAAGCTTTCTGATGCGGTCCAAGCAAAGCTCAACAATCTCCTTCCCAACTGAACCAAAAACACCCTTCTTAGAATCTGATATTCAATTCATTAAAGTAAAATAGCAAAAGAATTAATATGTGAAACACATAAATGAAAGGAGCAGCATTACTGGTATAGTGGCCACGAGCGAAGTTATTTGCCGCATCCTCCTTGCCGCTGATAAGCTGCTCAGGATGGAATAGTTGGCGGTACGTTCCTGTCCTAACTTCATCAATCACAGTGGGCTCAAGATCTACAAAAATCGCACGAGGCACGTGCTTTCCAGCCCCAGTTTCGCTGAAGAAGGTGTTGAAAGCATCATCGCCTCCTCCAACGGTCTTATCACTCGGCATCTGGCCATCAGGCTGAAACAGCACGAATGCACCACAGATTACATCTAAAACAAGTGCAAGATAACACAAACATGGATAAATTCGGTTTAGAATTCGTGCCATTTTCTCTTCTAAAGTGTTACTAGTTTTCTTCTACCAGAATTACATTCAGATTTCCAATTCAAGGGGAAATTATCTAAAGAAAATAAAAACAAAACTACTGCTTACTAACCAAGCCATATGTTTTTCTTCCAGAAATTACTACCAGGGTGGAATCCTGGATGCATTGCCAGCACATAAAACATAACAACTAACACAGATTTGAAATAGTTAAATCTAATTTTTCTTAGGTATTTTCCAGTCAAAAATTAAGTATAACAGGAAACATAAATTAGGGAGACAAAACTTCAATTATGATAGAGAAGTCAAAACCGAAAACAGTTACAGAAATGAATCGAAGTCTGTTGATAGTTAGAAATGTAATGATAAATATAAACAAAATTTTTAAAAATTTTATATAAAATAGGCGTTATCATCAAACTTAAATCTCAAATCACTCGAACAATACGGAGCCAGAAGAAAATGTCCGGAAAATACACAACGTACACGTGAACGTGGAAACAAATCGGGCCAAAATGAAAAAAATGTTGGTACAAAAACATAGAGCGCGTACAGATCGGCGAATCGGTGAAGCAATACAGAACGAAACGCAAATAATAGACACAAACGACAAAAACGTGGTTGAGATGCAGAGGAAATGCAAACAGCGGAAACAGATCGAGATTGAGCATGAGAGGAGATAATGTGTAAAGAAAGGGAGGGATTAGGGTTGAGAAATGAGACCTGAATGCCGTGTTCAAGACAATAAAGCTCCCAGCAGGCGTTTCCAACCTGAATGCCAGCCTGGCCAATGTGGATTGAGATGCACTCTCTCATTGTTGGTGGCGTAGAAGGAAGATCGAAATGGAAAAGAAGGAAAGGGTTTCAGAGATGAGCGTTTATTAAGACGCCTCTCTGCTTCTCTGATTGAGATTTAGGTTGCAATGAGAGAAGTGCTGTGGCGTGTGCGCTTGGTTTCGGTGTATTTATGGAAGCGGAGGGTAAGTGTTTAATTGCGGTTAATTATTGGTTTATTTTGCCAACGGTGGGGCCCTTTTTTTACCTTCAAATTTTAAACTTGTTTCGTTTATGCACCTTTCCCGGGTGCCATTCTGGCCACGAAGCACCTCCAATGTCCCACTCTGCAACGCACCGTTACGTCCAAACTTTATTCAACTTTTCATATTCTTCCTTTTAAGTAACATTCAAATTATTTTTTCCTACTAATTAAAGAATCACCTTCAACTTTCATCTAACGTTAACCGTTTATCGAATCGTCAACTTTACAAATATTTATTATATGCAACCAATGTTTTCGGTAAACAGATGCAATCAAATTTAAAATTCTTAATTATATTAATTAAATTGCTCACGTTAATGTATTTATTACTTAGATATCGATTTAACACTTAATGTTTTTAAGTCTATTTTTTATCAGTACTTTATTTTCACAGCATTAATAATATAGTATATTTATTAAATTTAATTATTAAAATATAAGTGTATTAAGTATGTGGCTTTTTTATTTCAGTCTATATAAAAGTATATTAATAAAATTAAATTAATTTCTATAAATTCCATATCTCTTTATGTACATAAATATTATATTTTAAGACCAATGTATGATAGAAAACGTTACATGTATAAATATTGTGTTAATACTTATCTTTAAATTTATTAATTTAACTTATCTAACTTCAAATATAATTCATGAATAATCTATACTGTGTATATTTTTGTAAGGCATTATTTTTAAATCATACCACATTAACGCTAAATATTGTAATAACACAAAAAATATCACAATAATGGGAGTAGAAATATTTCAAAATTAATGGTTTATTAATGTGTAGGCAAATTCAAAAATTCGTATTATTCTAATTTTGTTAATAATTTTAGATAAAATTAAAAAAAAAGTGATCGGGTATAAACATAAGTCTGCTTTAATCTTTATTGTACAAAGTAGTTTTAGGTACAAATATTGGCATTATCAACATTCAAAATTTAGGGAAGCACTAAAATTTCCGACTTCTAGAGATGCTGGGACTAAAACTATTAAAATTTAATTTATTCTTAAAAATTAGAGGATTAAAAATTTACAATTTAGCCTTAAATATCATTAATAAATAGAAATAGATTTTGTAGTTGAGTTTTAAATGTTTAGTATTTTGTATTCTTATATAAAATAAAAATCATGCGTTGATGTAAGAAATTATACCTATTAAATGATATGATTGACCCTCTTAAATTATGAACGTTAGTGAGATTTATTGGGTTATACTCTATTTTTTAACCTCCACAGTGCTTTCGTCACGTAAAATATACATGGTTGTTGCATACATGGGATTGAAATAAAGAGGGTATAGAAGTAGTTGAGAAGGGGAAATATACCTTCACGTTAAATAGAAGAAGAGCCATCCGTCGAGTATTTGTTCTAATTATCTTATATGATTTTCATAAATAAAATAGAAATACAGAGAAAAATACACAAAAGTTGGCTCACAATATAAGACAGTAATTATTTTAAAAAAATAAAAAATAGTTAATCCTTTTTTATTGTATTATTTGAAACAGGCAAATATTTAATATTATTATAATTAAAAGCATTAAGATTTTAAACATTAAATATTAATTATAATGAACTAATTTATTACGTAAAGATGATATTTTTTATTTTTTCCAATTAAAAAGATTAATCAAGTAATTAAATATAAAGGTTTTTAATATATATATATATATATATATATAGATATATATATAAAATAAAGTTATAAAAAACTGAAAGAAGAAATCAGGATTTCCAATTCATTTAACTATGACGAAGTGGTTTAGTTGTTAGGATGAAAGTCTTGCTTTCAAGGGGATTTCAATAATTGAATTTATGATTTGATACCAAACCCCGTGCACCTCTGTGACACCAAAAAGATTCACATGCACCAACGTATGATGTTTTTAAGTTCTTCATGTCCAATGAGTTGTCTAAGGAAAAAAAAGTTGTTTTAATAACATTTTTAACAATATTAATTTAGTGTGATTCATCTGTTTCAAATATTATTTTAAACATAAATTTAAATAGATCAATAAAATAATAAAATGTATTCTATTATTAAAAAATTATCAAAATATTAGAATCTTTATTTAAAGGTTTAAATCATTTTTTGGTTCTTAAGTTAAGTTCTGTTTAGTTCCCGTTTTTTAAAATGTTAACCTTTATTCCCTATAATATTTAAAATGTATCAAATCAGTCCTCATGACAACACTTAATGAACAACAAATCACAAGTTTTCATACCTAGGTATCCAATATATTTTGTGATTTATTAACGGAAGGTGTTATGAACAACAAATCACTTAATGAAAAACTTGTGATTTGTTATTCATTAAGTGTTGTCATGAAGACTGATTTGATACATTTTTCATATCATAGGGACTAAAGGTTGACATTTTAAAAAACGAGGACTAAACTGAACATCAGAACTTAACTTAGGGACCAAAAAAGGATTTAAACCTTATTTAAACGATGCATCTAAATTACAATTGGACATTCTTAACGTTCAAATACCTTTTTGCCCCAAATCTTATTTACATAAATATTCTTTAAACAAACTTTTTTTAATTCTAATTGTAACGTGATTAGCTACTCTATCTTATAACTATAATGTTTGGGGATTTTTTTAAAAAAATTTTCCATAATCGAAACTAACCACGCTAGTGGCAGCACATACACTAAAGTTATAATTTCACAAAAATGAACCAACACGGGATCATTTTTTGAAACTGACACTTGAAGCAATTAATCGTTAGATGCTACATTTTCTTAATTCACTCTCTATGCTTACTATTTGCAGCATTTTTCATTTTTTCTCATCTCGGTTTGTGAGTGTTCTTTCAAAAGAGCTTCAAGCTCTACGGTGAAAATAACAAATTAATCTCCTCGTGGCTATTTACAATTTTCAAAGGGTACAGGGAGACTCGGTTTATTTCTAAAGATACCTCAAAGCATTTCCTAATTAGAAATTTTAATCATTAATTATACCTATACATTATTCAATGTTATATGATAGTTGTGGTATGATAATAATGTAAAACTATTTTGCAATATCATTTAGTAGTTTTTCTTTTATACTAAACGTCTTCTTTAAGAGAAACATTATTTTATTTCAAATCCTCAATTTATAATCCCTAACACTTTTATATACTCAAAATAAGTCCTTATAATCATTAAGTTAAATAACATGATTCTAAATTATTACAAATTATAATAATTGTGCAAAAATCAATACTATCTTAACTATGGATTATAAATTATAGCATTTCTATGTACATCGTTTTTACAAAAAAATCCTTCAAAACAAAAACAAACAATGAAAACTCTTACATCATCAATTTTTGGAAGTCTTTTCACTTCCAATGCCACTCTAAGAGAATTATCATAGTACAACCATAACATTAACACAACAAAATATAAATGGGTGAGCTAATAAATATAATGTTTATTGGTGGTATTTATTTGTTTACGGCCCACTCCAGTACACTTCTAATAAGTCTTTCTTTTCATTGATCTACCAAATGATTGGAATAAAAAAAATGTGTCCTCGAAGTTCCGTTCCCTTCTTTAAAGTGACTTAGGATTAAGATCACAATGGATTTGTTGCAAGGTTTTAATTAATTCCTAAATATATTTTATAATAGCATGAATCTTTACAATATTTTTAATTGTAGAGTATTTCAAATATTTTATAGGTTTAAATCATTTTTTGTCCCTAAGTTAAGTTCTGATGTTCAGTTTAGTTTCGGCTTTTAAAAATGTCAATCTTTAGACCCTATGATATGAAAAATGTATCAAATCAATCCTCATGACATTTTTCATATCATAGGGATTAAAGGTTGACATTTTTAAAAGCGAAAACTAAACTGTGAACATCAGAACTTAACTTAGGGACCAAAAAAGGATTTAAACTTATTTTATATTAGTTATAAATTACTTAATTTTCACAATTTGCAATTTAATGAATAAGTTAAAATTTAACCCAACTTGTTAGAGTAGGTCAAATCAACATAATTTTGGTTCAGTAAGACATTGTTTGATCTAGTCTAAACTTGGTTAAATCTATTTATTGATGGGATCTTGATATTTTAACAACTCTTTTAAACAATTTTTTAACAACGGAACACCTGTCGTCACTTTATTGGTCTGTTTAAATTTATATTTGAAAAAATATTTGAAACAGACCAATCACAAGGTATCACGTATGCGTTGTCAAATAAGAGTTGTTAAAAGAATACTTTCCTTATTGATGTATGACATTTATTCTTTATTTCTTGATATAAGAGCATTTTCTATGCTAATTATTATCTTTATAACATACATTTAGAATCTTTTAATAAAAACATAGCATAATTCAATTTATTAAATTTGTTGCATTTTTTTCATAATTTTAGTGATAAGGTATATAATTGTCAAGACCATTAAATTCATCAAATAGTGGGATCCAGGTGTGCATGACAGAGTGGACCGATAAATTTTTTACGGTAATGGGAATTTTTAAAACATCAAGCCACTTTTTTGCATGCACCTTCTTCCCCGAGTTTCTAAATTTCATTTTGTCCTCCTTTTCTCTAAAATCCTTATTCCTTCTCTCTACAAATTCTCATCTCCTTCTACTTCTGATCAACAATCAAGCCACACCTGAGCTTTCTTCGTGTTAAGGGCTTTCATTTGCACCAATCAAGTCGTTGTTTTGAGTTGGTAAGTTCATTCTCTTCCTAAGAAACTTGTTTCCAGGCACATGCAAGCCAAAGTTTTGGTTGCATGTGTTCATCAGTTTCATCTTCACAAATCCTGATCATGTTTTGGTTTTTTGATTGATCTTTCCTTATTATTCGGTGGGTTATAGGTATTCTAGAAAATGTTGGTGTTTGGTGGACATATTCTGCTATTGATTAAGTAGTTGTTCTGTTAAAAATGTAAGAAAAGCTTGTATAATTTAATTATGATTCTCTATTTTGAATGGTTGTATGTTTGAATGGTATTTTGTGTAGTTATTTGATGGATATGAAATATTGGTGTTACTGCATGTTCGCCTGTATGTGTGGATGATTGATAAATGGCGTGAACTGGGTAGGAATAGGGCTTGATCATAATTCTGCAGTATTCTGCAAAATTATTACTTATCGTCGAGAGTCATTTGTGACCATTCGGTCTGTTGTGTGTGTTTGGTCATAACTGAATTCCTCTTTAGTAGAATTTCAGTTATTGACCGATCGGTCTTGTATTATATAAAATTGAAAATAAGCGTTCGGTCTAGGTATTGTTTTCTATTTCTAATTAGTAGTCAGCTTGTATAATGCCTTTAAGAGAGTTTAAGTCTTAGATACTATAATTGTTTTTAGTTTGTTCACAATGTTCAGTTAATTCATAGAATGGTCCTATTTATACATTTCGTATATGTTTAGAGTGTTTGGTCTTGTACTAGCACTCAGTTCTTTAGAGTGTTCGGTCTTGTACTAGCACTCGGTTCTTTAGAGTGTTCGGTCTTGTACTAGCAATCGGTTCTTTAGAGTGTTCGATCTTGTACTAGCACTCAATTCTTTAGAGTGTTCGGTCTTGTACTAGTATCCGGTTCTTAGTATGTTCGGCTAATATGAGTAAGTATTCATTAATAAAACGTTCGGTTATATTATCAGTGTTCGGTCCCAGCCAAAACTGTTCGGCCTATACTCATAGTGTTTTGTCCAAGCCATTAGTGTTCGGTTTAAGGTAATAGTATTCGGCATAAGCCAATAGAGTTTGGCCTAAGCTAGTGTTCGGCCAAAGTCAATGGTGTTCGTTCTAAATCACAAGTGTTCGATTTAGCTTTAGAATTTAGTTGTTCTGATATTCGGCTTGAAAGACGTTCGACTCGTGCTTGAGTTTTACTCTTTACATGACCGTTCGATCATGTTCACTTATAGGGAATAGTATTTGTTCGGTATTGCTCATAGATTATGTTAAGCTTTCCATTCGGTCGTACACAATGGTGGTGATTGGTTTACTATTCAATTCAACTTTACTCAAATATATTATGGATGTTGAATTATGTTGGTATTTTATTTCAAATTTGTATGGAAGAGAATTCCGAGGAGAAATGTCTCGGTGAATGGATATTGAATTGGTAAAGTATGAATATGGATAGTGAAATTCACAGCGCTCATCCTAAAATTCTAATAATTATCAATTCTCAAGTAGAGATGGGTAAGTCATTTGGTGAGAATGGTACGAGGCCCTATAATCTAAGGGGAGACCTTAGGTGAGGTATAACGGGCTAACCTCGAGTGGCAGTTGAGGGGTTTCCAGTTACTACACACCCAGGTGCAAGAACAGCTACAAACTACATATTCATACAATCCGGATAGTCAAGTCAAGGAGTTGGTCATTGTATGTCATGTTTGGTAATTGCTTGAATTATATATGTATGATGGTTGAGTGTTACAAAGGTTTGATTGAATATATGATTGTTTAAGTTCTTTTGATTAATTAAATTACACTACCTTACCCTACTTTCCTGTCTTATCTTATGTTGTCCATTGGAACAAGCATTGGAAAGCGAGAACCCTAAAGTTTAGTTTAGGATAATTCAGTCATTAGGCTTAGTTTATCTTTAGTAAAACCGTTCGGTTTATATAGGTTTTTATATAATCGTATTGTATGTGATACCTTTGTACCATCTTTCGGTTTAAGAGTAGTTGTGGAATCGTTCAATTTGTTCTATGTTTTGTATCAGACTTATGATATTTTGTAAAGTTTTAAATGATTTGAGGTATTTTATGATATTTGTAAATCTTATTTAATTCTAGTAAGTATCCTATAATATTATTATATGTTGACTCCTTTATATAATATTATGCTATATTTTTGAGATGTTACAACGATCATCCACCTACGTTCCATTTGTTTTTCTTTTAGAGAAACGTAATTCAAAATTATTTAGTATAAAAAAATTGAAGGAAATCAAGATTCAATCTTGTGAAGCTCATTGGAGATATAGATGATGAACAATTCAATCAGAGTTTCATTTCTCATACTTAATCACACATCACGTTTATATCTCACCACCCCTCCAACACATTGCAATCATTATAGAATCATCTAATTTACTTTTTATTTTTATTTATTTAATATTACACTCACATTTTAATTAACATATTCAACGTTAATTCCATGTGCATTCAATTTTTTTCATCATTGGGTTTAAATAAATTTTTAACTTAATTTAAGTTTATATTTATTTTGTCATCTTTTTAAGGCAATCATTCAAATAATTCTAGTTATCTTCATCTATTTATGGTTCTTGTTTCCAATTTAATTCAACATTTTAGAGATATTTTCATTCACTTTTTTCCATTTCTTTCGATTTCTTGTATTTATTATAAATTGATGCTTTTTCTTTTTAAATTGTTTGAAACACTCGGATTTTCTTTATTTTAATAAATTCTAGTAATTTAAATTTGGGTTAAATATGTTTTTAGTCCTTATATTTTGGAGTGATTTTGGTTTTAGTTTCTCTTCCAAATTAAGGTACAATTTAGTCCTTCAACTTTAAAAAACTCTGGTTTTAGTCATTTTTACCAAATTTTTTTAACTTTATTTGTTATTTCAAGCACGTCTCATTATAGCATTTAGATTGTTTACACTGTTTGACACATTTTTGCTTCAATGTTAACTGATAAACACGTTTGAAACAGCAAATAAAGTTAAAAAAATTTGGTAAAAAAGACTAAAACCAGAGTTTTGTAAAGTTGAAGGACTAAAGTGTACTTTAGTTTGAAAGAGAGACTAAAACCAAAATCGTCCCAAAATATAAGGAGTAAAAACATATTTAACCCTTTAAATTTTTATTAATTTGTTTCAAATTATTTATCATTGTTTCATAATTATAAAAGAAATAAAATAACAAAGTTATAGCTATTTAAATTTTTATTATTTTATTCCAATTTATTTTATCACTCTTTTATTTTATAATTATTAATCCATTGTGAAACGAACCCCCTTTTTTACTATTTGTTTAGAGAGAATTATGTATAGTAATTAGTACATTCGAAACTGACTATATTGCATTAAGTTTAGTTAACTTTTTAATTTTTTTAAAATAGGAAATACCTAAAAAAAATCATTCATTATCTTGAGAATGTTCTTTAAATATAATTCTAAGTCTTCTCTTGATATTTAAAATTTAAGATCATCAAACTTCAGTAAAATAAGACTGAGTAATTAGTTATTTCAAAACATAGATAAATATCTAAGAAGTAAAAGTCTAGAGAATTAGAATTAACTACACCAATCTTGATAATCTTGATATAAGAGATTTTAATTACTCGTAGAAATGGAACCTGGTTAGTGTGTGTTTCCACTTTATAATAATAAGTTTTTTATTTTTTATTATTATAAATAATTAGTATGACGATGTATCTCTGAATTAAAATTGAAAATAATTACATGTCAACCGAGAGTGAATCTTAGAGAGATTTTCAAAATTAACGTAAATTTAACAAGAGATATAAATCAATGTTATTAATTATTTTGAATAACAGTTTGTTAAAATAATTTTTTTTGTCCAAATATTTCATCATTAAATAATTACATTAATAATGTAACTTTATGAATAAACTTTAGTTGAGTAAGTTATCCCCTTTCCTTGTTGTTGACTAAACTTATTATAAGCTTACAAAAATTTATTTTTGTTTACAAATATCAGCACACTCGCACTTTAAATGACTTCATATATGTAGTCAAACATATTTTGAGAGTACTATATTATTTCATTTTGATGTAGCAAGTGTCATATTTATTCATTGGGTTGTTCTATTAAAAAAGTTATTAAATTAATTAAAATTACCGTCTAGCAATAGGCTTTTATAATATAGTATATTTTTTTCAAAATCGTTTTAATTTGTAATTAGGAGTATGGATGTAAAATATATTTACAAATAAGAGAATATGATTGGTGAGTGTATAAGAGATATATACAACAACATATTATTATAAAATAAAAAAGTTATATACTTATGTTGTGTATTTAAGATTACAACATCAGACTAAAAATGTCAAAAGAGACTAATTGATTATGTTTGATCTAGTTTATAATTGATTCTGTTTGATCTAGTTTATCACAACTGGTTTAACTTAGTGAGTTAATTTAACTTATTTTATTAATTTAAATAATTTGAATTTAACCTAATTGACATTATTGATGAATGAAACGAGTTGACTTAATTAAAAATATAACTATTTTTATTTATTTTATTTCTTTTTAATTTAATTGAAATCCAAAAATTTTATGTCTATTTTATTTTCTTTATTTTAGAATATAAATAAATCATTCATTTAAAAAACTAAATCTTAATTTTAAATAAAGTCTAAATAATCTCAAAAGTCAATGCAACATATTTAATTGGTTTTTTCATTTTGATTTTTTTTTATAATGTTTGGGTTGGTGAATTAGGTTTAACTCACGAGAACAAGTTCTTAGTAGATTGGATTCATTTTTATTCCGTACTGAAATTTAACTCAACTCTTTGAAATCCGTAATGGATCAAGTTAACTCATTAATTTTGATCTATTTTAACAGTTCTAATCACATTGTATATGAGGAAGTATGTGTTAATATCAAATTATCTCAAAAGAACTAAAAAAAAAGATGTAATTTTTTTTTTATACAAATATGATAAAAATAAATAGTAGAAAAAAAATTAATAGAAAAATAGAAGAAAAGGGAGAAAAAAAGAATAAAAGAATAAAAAAGAGAGATTCCGACCCTTTTTTTGACGATACCCCACTATTATTCTTTTTACACCTTATTTGCTCGGACCAATAGTCTAAATCCATTTCCCTATCCACACCACACTGTTGTTCTTTTATTCGTCATTTGCATATTGGAGTTGTAGCCCAAGTCCATATTTAAATACCCACACCAGTTTTGTTTTTCACACCTTGTCTTATTATGTTAAAAGTCCATTCCACATTTTTATTATTTATACTACGAAATTTTCCTTTTTATTATGGAGACACATTTTCTACCTACACCTCCCTCAATTTCTTTTCACTCGTTTTCATTATGGGCTAACAAGCCCAACACACTTCAACACCTATACCACTCTTTTCTTTTTACACCCCTTTCTCAATGGGCTAATAAGTGTAAGATGTTTTATATTCTCACTTCTCATGTTTTTTCTTTTCATCACTCTTGTATTAAATTTATGGTCCAATGCAATGAAGTGAAACCAACTCAAGTTAAGTTTATGTGAAGTTTAATAGAGTTTGGGTCATATCATATCTAATAAAGTCAAGCCAATATTGGATCAATTAAAATTAAGGCTACAATGAACTTTGTCAAGTCAAATCAAGTTAGACCCATCTCGAGCTTTGTTATATCTTTAGCCAAGTCGAATTGATGGATTCAATTGAGTCAAACTTACCCGTGATTTAATTAAACTGGACACATCTCAATGTATATTTGAGTTATAACATGTCCACTCTACTTAAGTTAAGTCATGCACACCTTAAATGGAATTAGATCAAATCAACCTTAGGACAAGTTGATTTGGATCCATTTTAAGCATAATAAGGTTGAGTTCACCTTGGATGAAGTCAATTTAGACTGATGTAAAACATAGTCGGTTGTATAAATAGAAAAAAGTTTATAAATATGTCAAAACTTTTTGTTTTTGTTTTTAGTTATAAAAATAAAAATTAATAAAATTATGAAATCAAAAATTTATAAAATAAATTTTTTTATAAAATTATAAAATTACCAAATCACAAAATTAGAAAATTATAAAATCATAAAATTTTGAAATTATAAAATTACAAAATTATAAAACTATGAAACTATACAATTGTAAAATTATAAAATTTTAAAACAATAAAATTATAAAATTATAAAATTGTAAAATTATAAAATTGTAAAATTATAAAATTATAAAATTATAAAATTATAAAATTATAAAATTATAAAATTATAAAATTTCTCAATTTTGTTTTCAAGTCTTTTATGAATTGTGTATCTTCTATTCTTTTCAAACCCTTTATCAGTTTTGTATCCTCTAAACGTGAATCACGACTTCTTTCACTTTTTTCTACTAAATTTTTTCACTAGGTTATCAAAATTTATGTTAATTCTCTTTCATATAAACAAGAGGCATATTAAAAAAAAGTAATGGTTGCAAGTATTACAATTCTTGAAATCTTTTGGAAGTGTTTTTATGTTTGTGTCCTCTTCCTCACCCATGGAAAATATGTTATTACGAAAAAGTTTATTAAAACATTAAATTATAATAGTCAAAATGTTATTTTTTTTACTTATTTTGTTAAAAAACATAACTACTTTTGTGTCAAATATCATCATTTCTCTGCCTTCAAAGTGTAGGGTGCCTAATTTAATATACAGTAGGTTTTTCAACCTAACTCTATGCATAAGACATTAAGAGTTTCATAGTCTTGGAGGAAAAATAGTATACAGAAGGAATAAACAAATTGTTAAAAATCATTCACCACATCTACTTCCTTTTACATCTTTGTCTTGCTATCATACAAATGTTTCATTTTTCTACATAGCCTAGACTCCTCTTCTAAAAATCTAAAAATAATTATTCTTTTAAACTCTAAATAATCTTAAAAAAAGTTTTTTTTTTTAAACTTTATTTTTTCAGTCAAGAAGTAACTTTATTTTATTAATGCTTCCTATTTTTTAATATCTTTTTAACCTACTTACCTATTCTTCCCATGTTCTCTCTTTCTTTCAAACAAATGATAAGAGTACCGTTTTTTATTATTCAAGAAATTATTGTACATTTCATGTCTTTAAAAACTACGAATTTTTATTTATTTACAGCTCTTTGGTTTGTATTTTTCATTATTAGTTTTTTTTTTATCATATTAGACTGTAATTTTAGAAATTAATAATTAAAAAACTTTGAGGTTTCAATCACAATTCTTCTAGAATGTTATATAACAAAGAATGTATTGGATAATTAATTTATAGAGTACTAGCCAGATCTGTGCTTGTTGTTTCTCGTAAAAAGTTATACTTTTCTATTGAATGTGAAGGAGAAACAAGAAAATAGACAAACTGAGTCACCGATTTTTAGAATTGTCTATTTTTCCTCCCACTCCCACTAATGTTATTGAATGCCGAGGCACATGCGTGCTTTGTAAATTGGTAGGTAAAATTCCATCACAAAACAAAATGGTACTACAAATATAATTGTTCATATACCTCAAAAATATTTACCCCTTATTTTAGAAAAGCTAGTTTTATTTAATACTATATTTCTTATCTTTCAGAAAGTTGCATTCTCTATTGTGTTTCTTTTACCATCGTGGACTATGGTAAATGATTACTTGGTAAGCAACATAGTGTTGATGAGAAGGATATGCGCCACGCAAATGATTGCCAAAACAATCATGCAGAAACACTCGTGGATAGTTTGCATGATTTCTGGGTTCCTTTTATTCTATCTTATCTTTTACTTAAAAGAATTTTTTAGTTTTGCCTGAAAATGTTCAAATTATCATCTCTTTTGGTCTTCGGATTCATGGTTGTGACCCACAATGCTGGTTATGTCTGCCACTGTCCTTCTATAACAGTCCTCACTCCTCATTCGCAGCAAAATTATTAATATTAGCTTCCAATGTCTTCTCAGCAGAGACCTATCTCCCAAGTATTATTGAGTATTTGTTTCTAAAATACGTTTTTTTTTTTGGGTCAAAAATTCGAATGGTGTAAAATAGAGCAAAGGGTGGGGCTGTGGCTGTGGAAGTGGACTTACGTTAAGGGCAAACTGCTTTATTCGTATTATTGTTGGAGCCATGTGCACCTATCAACTCCACCCAGTCTTCACTTCCTCTTTCTCTCTGTCCTTTTTCACACACTAGAGAACCAATTCAAATAAAACGGAGTCTAAAGTTTGCATCACAAATCTTCAACTTTGTATAAAACTAAGTTCAAATAAATCTTATAGGAAAAAAGTTTCTTAGCTTTAACTGTTGCATTGACTTTGTTTAAGAACAATAAAGTTACATTTGTACGTACTTCAATGTTTTTTTCTCTGTTTTTCTTATATTTGCAGACATGTTCATTTATGAGGTAATATTTAGAAGTGTAATAATTAACTGAAAATAGTAGAAGCATTATTTGGTTTGGGTTTGGTTGAATTGAATAATGAAGGTAGAAGAGTTTGCCTAGAGTTATGGAATATGTAATAGAATGCAGAGCAGATTATAATTAGTGCAGCTCTCTGCAGAATTAAATGAAGTCAAAGAAGAGTAATGAGATGAAACAATGATGAATATGAAAATGGTGTGGGCTACCACAGGGATAATCAATCATCCCAACTACAATACACAATTGTACTTTTCATTCTTTATCAACTGCTTTTATTGCAGGTACCTAAACTACCAACAATTTTTCCATTCTACCACTACTCAGATCATTTCCATCATATTTTCTTTCTTTTCTTCTTTTAACAACATTAATGGCATGTTATACTAAACTATTCTCACATACATTTTTTTTAAGACTTTATATTCAAAACAATTTAAATACATATTATTTTATCTAATTGTTTGAGACACTTTTTAAATATAAAACCAACAAAAAATTTAAATTTCATAATAATCGATCTTAAACCCTAAATTGTCCCTATAATGTTTTTATTCTTTTAAATAAGCAAATGATACTTTACTCTTTCTATTTCTTCTCTCCCCGTCTCAGTCAATTACTAGCTATTAAAGAATGTTATTTATTTTCTCAATTTGGAAAATCTTTTAACTTTTTTTCTTATTATTCTGTGTATTTACTCTTGTTCAGCTATTATTCAGAAATTCGTTCCCATTAATTTTCATCCAATGTACATCCTTAACAAAAATAACTCAGCTCTATATGAATAGTATGAAATATTGATTTGGATGGAATTGAATCTAAACTTTTCAAGCAATGTCTCATATTTAATTTTTTTAGGTAAAAAAAAAATAGGAAAACCAATAAAATTATCGGTACTACTTCAAATATTGTTTATTTCCTTTCGCTTGGTATTGTCATTTGGTGCATCTCTTCTCTTGCTCAATGATTTGTTACAAATTCTTTGGTACTACCTCCAATCAAACTTTAGTACGAACTAGAACAATTCTATCAGTAGCATAGCAATGACTAATAGGACATAAATAATTTTTTCATTTACCATAGCATAATATAAAACCTTACAGAAAAAAAAAATTAAATTGAGTATAATTAATGAATTAAATATTTTAGCGATAATAACCCATGGGTGTATCAGCGTGTATATCTGGTATTAACTTTCTGTGAGTCTTTTAAAATTTTGAATAGTGAAAACTATGTTAATCTCATAAATTCCTTTAGCAATGAAATTCCCTGTTCAGATCTTTCTACACATAAACAAAAGGAGTGAGATCTTTTAACAACATTGAATCTCAAAAGAAACATAAGACAAATAAAAACCAGTGAAAGTAACAGATAAGATCAAAGTTAAAAACAGAGGAGAATATAGTGGGTGATATGATATTATATTCGACAAGACAATAGGTCCAACCAAACAGAAAACCTTTGTACAAAAAGTGCAACTCCCTCCACTGCTTCATCTTCTTTTCACAGATTTTGGGGTAAAGTTGTTTGTCATTTTGGTACCGAATTAGCTTTGCTGTCTTTCAAGTTTCAACACAAACAATTTGAATTTGAAAGCCATGTCGAGGTGCTTTAGTTTTAGAGTGAAATATTATATAGGATTTTTCTTTCCCCCAGTACTAAACTCTCGGGAATGATTTATCATACAATAGGTTGTATTCAGTGTCAAGATTCCAAATTTCAGTTCCTCAATCATAGAGTAATAATGCACCAACGTTTGTTTTTTTCTCCTTAGGATCCTTCGAAACCATGTATTCTTTAGAGGTTCCATATCCCTTTGTGTTGGATCGACTATAAAAAAATATGATATAAATGTAGAACATAATAAGAATGATAAATTAATTTATGATATAGTTAACAAAACAAACACTCTAATGTATACTCTCGCACCTTCTAATCCCTTTTAATCAAAACACCGCTTTCTCTTTCATGCTTTCCGTAAATTGACAGTATTTATGTTTGTGGTTCTTAAAGAAGTTAAATTTGACTTGAAGCAGAACAATTAATGAGGAAATAAGCTTGTTTAAAAAGGGGAATTTGTGTGGAGTGATCAAAGTTGGATGTAATTTAGGAAGGCATGATTGGTGGCCCAAATGTTGCACTCCATTGAATGCCATCACATCTCATCATGATGGTGGTAGCAAGCAAAATCAATCTGTCTGCATGCAATGTCGTTTTAAAATTTGGTTTAATTTCAGGATCAAAAGGTTATTTTATTTAATTTAAGTGAACAACCTTGTGTTTTGATTTAGTCTAATATTATAGATCCTGATTCCACAACCAACCCAACTGAACAGAGAGTGGAATTTTGTCCTGGTTTTTCCCTTTAGGAAATGGCAGGGGGCAGGTTGGCCCCAATTTTTTTTAATTTCACATGCCTCTTTCTTTTCTCTCAGTTATGACGCACCAACCATATCAAACCTCTCCTCAGCTAGCTATGGTAGATGCCTTGCTCATCCCAGGAAAAGGGTTTTCCCACTTACCCTATATATCTGTTACAACAATATAACAGTTTCAACTACCACAAATGCACCCTCTCTCTAATCCTAACAAACCAATCTTTTCTAACGTCTGTCACGACTAAAACGTCCATCCTCACCTTATGCATGCAATGCATTCCAACCATACTTCAAATCATGGTCCACACTCCACAACCAGTTATTGTGGCTTCACGCTAAGTTCCACAACTGTTACTCCATTTTTAAGTTATCACTTCCCAAACCTCCAACCATTTCTTGTATCTTCTTTTCATAAATTACAGCTGGTACCACGTCGTAGAACTTCTAAGGAACTATCATATTACTAAAACTCAATTATAGAGTCTGCACACTTTTTAATGGGTATTACAACATCTTAATATCAGAAGTTCAGACTCGGTTTTTTATTTTAAGTACCACCGAAATAATATCACAATTTAAAATTAGTAAAGTGTAATTATTCTTTCCCGTGTAAAAACCTCATTGTGTAAACACACAAGGTTTATAGAAAGCAATTCTCTACCTAAATATAAGTTTATATTTTATTTGTATCATAAATAGATAGTGTCCATAAAGTTTTTTGTGTGACTCTAAATTTTGAACGCTTATTTGGTTATTTTGTCAGTATCATTTCATAAATACTGTTTTGAAACATGTACACATTTCTTTCTTTAATATCAAGTGTCACTGCATGTCTCTTTCACCCTCCTGTCAGTGGTACCCCATAAAAGAACAAGACTTTCTCACGATGCGTACACTGTTCCCCGGTGCAGGATCAGAACAGCAAAAGGCCGTACCATAAAACAAAGAGTGCTACATGATCAAGACAGAGAATTTATATAACAAAATACTCCCACCAATCCTAATGTACAAATTGCAAACCATTACTGTAAAGAAATATTCAAACATTTAACACCTTACCAGAAACCCAACCCCAAAAAGAAGAAAAAAACTGAAGAAAGCAACTAGATAAGTTATCACAACCCAAAAGATAAAAATATGAAACATCCCATTCCAAAACATATATCCCTTCAAATGCTCAGAAGATCGGGTGGTGAAGACTGAGGAGGGCGTTGATTATCTTTAGGTTCCTTAGATGCCGTTGTTGGAGACTCTAAATTGTTTGATGATGAAAGAGAGGACTCCGTTAAGTCCCCCTGTTTAGAGCTTGGTGGCTTTGGAAGCTCGGTGAGAATTTGAACAACTTCTCGCATCGTAGGTCGCTCCACTGCCTGTTCTTCAACACATAGCATGGCTACATAGAAAACATGCATCACCTCATGGAGAGGAACTGATGGAAGTCTAGGATCAAGAACCTTTAGAACTCCTTCCTTGTTTGAATCCGTCATTTTCCTCACCCATTGCACAATGTCCACACCATCACCAAACTCACCAACTGGTTTCCTGCCTGTTACAAGCTCCAAAAGAACAACTCCAAAGCTGTAAACGTCGCTTTTCTCGTCAACTTTTAACGTGTACGCATACTCTGCAGTCAAAATCACAAACTTAAATCAATGACCACGAACAGAAGCCACATTAATTGAACGCAATTAACATAAAATGAATGCTAAAGTCATGCGAATTTGTTATCTATTTACTTTGACGTACAAGTTGCCAGTTAATCACCATCTGTTTTCAATTGTGAACATCTTTAATCTATGATTAATCTATGACTGCAGGACTTCCTAATTATAGGGTGGGGGCTACGATGAAGACTCAAATGACACACTCGGCTAATGTTTGCATTAAACAGTAAACAGTATTTTGAAGCAAAATAAATTAGAGAACAAATGACAGCGGTCGATCTTAGTGTGCGACGAAAACGAAAACGAGTCAAGGAAGGCAACATATAACGTTTATTACTTAATTAGGCACATAAAACGTCTAAACCAAACAACAGTGTTGAAACAGTTCGGTTCTACCCCTAAGCCAATGATGTTGAGGGACACGAGACAAGC
>NC_028357.1:29310282-29319561 GCF_000741045.1 Vigna radiata var. radiata
GAGAGCATTGGTAGGGTCGTCGGTTATGGAAGACGCTTTAAAAGATAGAAGCGCACGATATTCTGAGATGCGCGCAGCATGGAGTGTGTGAGAATGGAAGAGGAAAAAGAAGAAGAAGAAGAAGAGAGAAC
Organism: Vigna radiata var. radiata; assembly: GCF_000741045.1. NCBI lineage: Eukaryota > Viridiplantae > Streptophyta > Magnoliopsida > Fabales > Fabaceae > Vigna > Vigna radiata. The sequence continues at coordinate 29,310,414 of NC_028357.1, forward strand.
AGAGGAAGAGTCGCATTTTGTGTGGGAATGGAAATGGAGAAATGGAGAAATGAAAATGAAAATGAAAATGAAAATGAAGAGGGAAGTGAGTTAAAGAGTGAGTGAGTGAGTGTAGATGTTGTATTGTGTGTTTGTTTGTATGATTGCTACTGATCACTGATCACTGACCCCTGACCAGTGTGAGTGGATGAGGACTGAGCCAGTCTTCAGCCATGCCCACCAGACCCTCCCATCTTTATCTCCTTCCAACACTCACACATACACACAATCTTACCTATCTTCCTCTTTCTCTTTTTCTTTTTTATTTTTCCACCTTTGCAAAATCATACCATACCTTCACACTTCCAACGATTGAAACAGTATATACTGTAACAACAAATCATTAGCTAAAAATTCCAGAAAAGCTCTCCGTAGAATACCTATAGTATGTCTACTGCATGTTTTGAGGTTTGTGTTAGGTAACTCATTTATGAATTGTTCTGTTGTTGTACTATTAAACAAATTTTAGTTTGTCCTTTCTAATTCTATCGCTGTCCTTTAATGCTCACGCATTTATACATTTCTCACTTTATGTTTATATTATTTTAATTGGCTAATTACGGTTAGTGTAGTCTTCTTTTCTAGAATTTTTATTATCTCATCGTGGACAGAAGTACGTGAAGAAAACTATATATATATATATATATATATATATATATATATATATATATATATATATATATATATATATATATATATATTATAGCCATTTCCGAAGTGTCACAACATTCAAGTTTCTTTCAACAAATTTGGTTCCTTCTCGTGCCCAAGCTTTCGTCTATGGTTTCTTTTGCATGACATAACCAATCTAATTTGGTAATGACGAATCACATTAGTTTCATATTGGTAATGAGTAAAGCGGTGTCATGTTAGTACTATACAATTTCTAAAATATTGGTTTCGTTTTCAAACTTAAAACTTAGAATAAGTGTTTTTAAAATAATTACTTCTTTAAGAAATAAATAGAATTTTTTATTAAAAAGATTTAAATAACTGTTTTATTTTTAAAATAAAAATAACATATATTATGCTTAAAATATCATATACACACATAAAACTTTTGTATCTTTTACAATATCATCTTTTCTTTGACTCCCTTTTCACATAAAGGTCGGATAATATGGATGATAAGAAAGAATGAGTAACCAAGTACATGATTATAGAAGAAAACATGTTGAAGAGGGTTAAAAAGCTCAATGTCCCAATAGGAATAATAAATAAGAAAAGTAACGTTAACAATTAAGATGGTTCTCAGCACAATCACTATACCCCCTAAATGCTAGTAGGGACACTGTATTAAAAGAAACATGCAACCTGGAGCTTATCCGACTCCCAAAACCTCAACTTCCTTCTTCCAACGCTAACCAAACAAGAAAGTACTCTTATCACTAGAGTATAGGCCACACCACAGACGAATGTTGATATTTGAAGGATCTTATTGAAGACCTGATATGCTTAGGCACCCTAGCTTTATTCATCCAATATGGTAATAATGGTCGAGGCAGGGCACGAGGAGGATGAGGCCGAGGAAGAGGACGCAAAAGCTTCGTAGGATGAGACCGAGGACAATCAGACCAACCTAACATGGTGCTCCAAATTCGAAGACCTTACTCTAAGTCCAACCAAGTTCAACAACTTGCTCTGCCTCTCATGCAACCCATGATTCAAAGCCATATTGTCCAATCTAACCCCCTCAGGCAAGGGGAAACGTTGTCGTTTGGATAAATTTTAACTATTTAATATTTTTAAATGTTTTCTTATTGTTTGAAATAAATTTTATTGAGTGAAACATTTATTTGATGAAATAAATAAACGTTTTAATTTTATTTTATGGTGAAAAATAAATACATTTAGAATATGCACACACAAAGTTCCAAGCTTTTAGTAGTATCTTGAAGGGGTGTTATAATCAGGGAGCGATTATAATGTGTAAATTTTCAAGACGCACCTGATGTAGCAGGCCAAATTATTAGCATTCTTGACATTTATGATATATTTATGGGCATCTTTTCTCAGCCTAGGGTAGTAGTACCCGACTCTTACTACCCGTGTGGTCATGCACCAAGTTCTAGAGTACATGCACATAATCTGCTTGATTGTTGGATAAGTTAAGACTAAACTCAATGACTTATTCTAGAATGAGGTTGTAGGGTCCTTCTAATATAATCGGTATGCCACTGCCTTTCTTGTTTGAGGACCCATCAACACTTAAAGACTACCATGTGAGTTGCTCGCCTTTAGTTAGTAGTTAAGTGAGGAAGACAGCTAGGAATTGAGATTTCATAGGACCTTTGTTTGTTACGTAAGCTCAAACTCAAAGAGTTTTACCGACTAGGTAGTCATGTGTCTTGCCAATTCTGAATTTTATAGAATTTTCTTAATGGAATAATTTACACAAACACAAATGTTGAAGTTGCATAAGTAGTGTTGTAGCTGCCGAGCTGAAAAGATAAGAGTTAGGATCAACTTTTCTATAGTTTGGTATATTTCCTTGGTGGGTTGGAGAGTTTGGCTTGTGATTATGACCAAGATTAAATTGATTGTCGAGTGAGATACAACTAGGTATAAAGCTAGTGATTTGGTTCAACTGGGGACAACTGAATGGTGCGGCTAGAGATTTGCACTAGATCTGAGTCCTTGATCGTTAGCTTCTGATTGACCTCCTTGTAGAGACCATCCTAAGTGTCCTTATCAGTCTTCTCCTTGACTGCCTCCAATTGTAGTATTTTGAAGGCCTCTCAGTGCACTTCATCAGGTAACCTTCGCCTTTAGATTCTTAAGCTCATTATCCTTCTCTTAAAGTTTTTTCTCACTCTTACCCAAGCAAGCAAGGAACTCGAGCCTCTCCTCCTCACCTTCCATGAGCTTAATCATCCATTGGTCCCCTCAGTCATATAACCTTCATAGAAGTACATGATGACCATGTATCGAGCCATCATGACCTTACTTGAGTACATACAAATCTCAAAGCTAGCCTTCTTTAGCAGTCAAATCCACTACCTCGGGTAATATGTTCTTCTTGGCAGGCTCCTCGCCGGAAGAAGGAGCTGTAAGGCCTAAAGTCGTCTTTGCCACTATTGTCACCACAACTTTTTGCTTCTATGCAGGAACACTTTGTTGACTTTTTGTTTCTTAGCAGGAGAAGTCGTTATAGGATCCAACCTAGTAAACTTGGCCTTCTACTTCTTCACATGGATAGTTTGCCACGCCTTGTAATCAAAATCCTTCGATGGCATAATCTCTGTAAACAAACAGGAATACTAGAACTCCCACTAAGGTGAAAATAAAAAATTGTTAACCTTACCCTCGAATAGAGTGGTAGGGTCCTTAGCATGAGGGACACGTAACACATCCAAAAAGTTGATGGGCCACGGGAGTTTCCCGATGAGCTCGATACCCCTTTCCTACTCGGTGCTTATCAAATCATCAAGCACCAAGTTGAACTTCTCAGGGTAGGACTAGTACAGAGGGAACCTTGGTGCCCAAGTACTGGGAAACAAGAAGTATTTGAGCTCAACCTCAAGAGATGAGGCCTTAAGTTTGAAAATTTTGTTTTTGAAAGACTAGGTATAGACTGTGAGTAAGGAATCACACTAGCATCGTTTAGAGATACCCAGCAGACCTTGGCCACATGCTTCATTTGATAGAAGAACATGAACATATGGGGAGTGGGAGTCAAACCAAGTTGATACACATGATTTTGAAAGATTTCATAAAACCCCAACTATTGGGGTGAAATTGACTAGGGGCCACATAAAAGGTTGACAGAAGACCGCTATAAAAATTAAACAAAGGAAAAGAAATGTTAAACTCTCCAAGATACTTGTAACAAACAAAAGTATCCTACTTCTCGCCAGGTTGAAAGAACACTTTATCACTAAGAAAGCGAGGAAGAGTAGTGGGCCCGACAGGACAAAAGCCGAAAGTAGCTAATAGCTTGGCTACCCTCGCCTTAGTAACAAACTCGAAAGCATAGAAGACCACCTCGTCTTGAATCCAAGAATACCTACAATCCTGTACGCCCTTTTTACTTTTAGCCACCTGCTTCTTCTTTTTCTTGAAAGCCATAACTTTGACCCTGGAAGGCACCATAGGAAGGGCGACAAAGAGGGGTTTTGCCAAGGAAACCTTCTCGTCAGAAGGAGGAGAATCGAGAGACTCATGGGAGTAATGTCCCTTTCCAACAGGGAGCGAAGACGATCACAACCAATATCCGAAGAAGAATCAGAAGACATACCTAAGGTGGTGAATAGACTCAAAGAAAGGATAGGAATGGCAAACTCAGCGAAAATAAAATAGGCGCAAAGATTGCATAAATAAGCAAAGAATGAAGAAGGAAGGAAATGCAAAGCATCAACGAATATAAGGAATTCAAGAAGGCAAAACGACCCCTCAAGCATCGTTTCCCAAAGAAATCGTTACGATGTTTCAGAAAAACCCATCATTAATGCTTTACGATTACCAATAAAGTTATCATCGACTCTTCAAGACGAGTTCTAAAGTCAGACTAAGTCAGTAGCCCAAAGTAAAGCTTGCTTAAGTCGACATCTCAAAGTAATGTTTGCCTAAGCTGACAACACGAAAGAAAAGCTTGTCTACGTCAACAATCTTCACACCACAAGGGCTTGCTGAGGCCTAAATCCACGGCCAAATTAATCAAACAACAATAAGCTTAGCATTATCAAATAAGACCACCAACAACTTGGTTAAATGGTCAATCCACCTACAAACACAAAGTCAACTACAACTTGATCAAAGGGTTAGTTACACTCGCAACAAGCATTCCTCATACGTTAATCAAAATTCCAAGTTTGGGGGACTTATGCACATACACGACCCAACAAATATGCTAAGTAATGCAGTCCAACAAGGCTTATTCCACTTTACTGACCTAAAGTGGTTAAAAGATATTTTGAGATATATTTGTTGGTGCAAATATTCATATATTAATAGTATAACAGACTAAATCTCAGTAGTTTGATTGCATAATGATATTCCTTAATATCATATATTTATAGAATATTTGGTTTATATGACAAGGTATCACATTATTATTATTATTATTATTATTATTATTATTATTATTATTATTATTATTATTATTATTATTATTATTTCGTTAATTATCAACTATACGTCAAGATATTGTATTTCTTGATACTATTCGATCTTTTTTTATACTCTGTATTTTTACCACATGAACCATTAGACCAAAAATCCTATAAAAATACATGGTATTTTACAAGAAATACACACACACACCCACACACTCATTTACTCATTCTTTCTTACTCAAAAGATCCAACTCTTTCATTGATTAAAGTGTGTGTCAGAGAGTCTTTTGCAGGTATATCTTTCTCTTGTGATCCATTTCTCAAAAGTCTACATTAAAATTTCTTAGTTTCACTCAGATTTTATTACGTACCCAAAGATCTATACTTTGATTCCTGATAAGAACATCATTACTAAAATAAAAATAAATTATTTAATCATTAGCATCATGCTTGAAAATAGATAAAGAAATTGAATTTGTGTTGTTTTAATATTTACATGTAACTCTCCTTTTATCACTTTTAAAAAATAATATTTTTTTCTTTATAAATATACATATGATAATCAAGTCATAATTAAAATTATGAAAAAACAAATAATAGTTAACTTATCTTCATAAAAAAATATTATAAAAAAACTTATGAGATAGAAAAATATGAAGATAATATTTTAGTATCAAGTGGTGGAATCAAAATGTTAAAGTTGACAATCATGCTTCTCTAAAAGTGAGTAATTATAAAAATATTTATATTCCAAATCTTTCTTCAAAAAACTATTTTCTACAAAAAAACTATGTTTGAAATTTTGTACTTCTATATATTTAAGTTGGTATTTTTATTTTTATCATGTACAAAGAATAAAAATAAGAAATGAAAACAAATATCACGTAAAATAATATAATATTAAAATCAAACCATTCGCTCACAAAACACACACAAAAATATAATAAATGTCAACATTAAGAAATCAATATTAAATAATAAGAAAAAATATGTATAATAGGTTAGGGACACTTCATTAATTAATGATATTTGCTAAATAAAAATTTATGAGGCTAGAGATATTTTGCCAATCAAATAAAATTATAAAATAACGAAATAAATAAATAAACAAATAAAATGATGTTAGTGACTTCTTAATGAACAAATTTAACTATAAGATTACTAAATAAAAGAATAAGATGAAGTTATAGACTTCTTAACGAGAAAATATAATTATAAGATTGTCAAATGAATGAAGTTAAGAACAAGATAGTTGAAAGATTAAGATATAAACAAACAAAATAAGGTTAGAGAAATCTCACTAAGCAAAGATAACCATAAAGTGAATGACAAAGCAAATATAATGAGGTTAGAGATACCTCACTCATAAGCAAAAATTGACTTTACAATACTAAAATTTATTGTTAAAATAAGTATTTGACTGAATTTTGTAAATCTCTCTACAAATATTTTCTTTATATATTTCTACAAACATATATAAATGTATGTATGTCGTTTTCTGATAATAATATAAAAGTATATATAATTAAAAATAATTATAATAATTATTAAAATACAAGTGCGATTATTAAATTTATATTAAAATGGATAATGATATTTAGACAACATTTTTTTGACAAAATTTGAACATTGATTACGTGCTAATCTGTGATTGATCGTAAATTACTCCATGATAGTGTTTATGATTATTATTATTGATTATGGAATAATTTACGATCAATCACAGATTGACACGTAATCAATGTTCAAATGTTGTCAAAAAAAATGTTGTCTAAATATCATTATCCTATTAAAATTAAAAGGAAAACACATAAAAATAGTTACATTTTATTATTTTTATAATATTATTATTATATAACAAGAGGAATTATAATTTTCCTATAAAGATTTCTTAGTTTTTTTTATAAATAATTGTATTTATAAGGATTAAAATGGTAACAAAATGTGCAAAGAAAAAAAGGGATAAAACACTTATTTACATATATAGTTATAGATTAAATAATTAACAATGTAATACTATAAAATTTCAAAATAAATAATTCGAAATCTGATAGCTAATATCTATCCTGTATTAGGATTTGAGTTTCTTACGTTTTGGTGATAGATTCCAATCAATAAAAATGTTATTTTTAACTCAATACAAGTAATGAAGACAAATGATATTTCTTTGGCAAGAGTTCTGTCTGTATGAAGAGAAAGGTAAGTGAAAAGCGAACAAACATCTAAAAACTAAAAGCAGTAAAAAAAAATCCTTCACAAGATTTCCTACCAAAAAATGGCTTTACATGTACCATAAATTTTCATAATTGGAACCAATATATGCATAAATATTGTGACTGGAAGAGGCCACCCTATCCTACACATTTATTAGAACCAAATCCAGTCACATTAACAACGATGGCTTCTATTCACTACATAAAATGAAGAATAGCCATGTAAACAAGTACTATGAGACGAAAAAAAAAAAAGACTTGCTAACAAGATCTTCCATCATAAAGAGAGGGAAAATTCAAACAATACAAATAATTGAGGAATGGGTACTACTCTTAGGGATAAGAAAACATGAAATTGGAAAACATACCCTACACGAATTCCTTATTGCGGAATTGCAAATATCAGTATGCCTGCGCAGAAAAATAAAAATTTAAATTTGTTTTAATGATACAAACAGAATATACTCGATCATGCACTGGAGATAGCGAAAAGATAGATAACAAAATTCACAGTGACAGTAATAAATAACTGCAGTCTGCAGATGTGTAGAAGCAAAAGCTCACAAGAGGCTCTTTTGTTTAAGTGGCCATTTGATAGATTATAAAGGGCTAAACCGGTGCAACTGACAATGCCTAGATATGTAATCTTCTACCATTTGGCCGTCTCGTCTGAGAAAAAAAACGAGAAGAACAACTGTTCCAGTTCTGCATGATGAAGACATAATTTATATAACAAAATACTCCCACCAATCCTAATGTACAAATTGCAAACCACTACTGTAAATAAATATTCAAACATTTAACACCTTAGCAGAAACCCAACCCCAAAAAGAAGAAAAAAAATGAAGAAAGCAACTACATAAGCTATGACAACCCAAAAGAGAAAAATATGAAACACATCCCATTCCAAACACATATCCCTTCAAATGCTAAGAAGATCGGGTGGTGAAGACTGAGGAGGGCGTTGATTATCATTAGGTTCCTTAGATGCCGTGGTTGGAGACTCTAAATTGTTTGATGATGATAGAGAGGACTCCGTTAAGTCCCCCTGTTTAGAGCTTGGTGGCTTTGGAAGCTCTGTGAGAATTTGAACAACTTCTCTCATAGTAGGTCGCTCCACTGCCTGTTCTTCAACACATAGCATGGCTACATAGAAAACATGCATCACCTCATGGAGGGGAACTGATGGAAGTCTAGGATCAAGAACTTTTAGAACTCCTTCCTTGTTTGAATCCGTCATTTTCCTCACCCATTGCACAATGTCCACACCATCACCAAACTCCCCAACTGGTTTCCTGCCTGTTACAAGCTCCAAAAGAACAACTCCAAAGCTGTACACATCGCTTTTCTCATCAACTTTTAACGTGTAGGCATACTCTGCAATCAAAATCACAAACTTAAATCGATGACCATGAACAAAAAAAGCAGCCACGTTAATTGAAAACAATTAACATAAAGTGAATACTAAGGCCATGCGAATTTGTTATCCATTTACTTTGATGTACATGTTGCCAGTTAATCACCATCTGTTTTCAATTGTGAACATCTCTAATCTATGACTGCAGGACTTCCTAATTATAGGGTGGGGGCTACGATGAAGACTCAAATGACACACTCGGCTAATGTTTGCTTTAAACAGTAACATCATTTTGAAACAACATAAATTAGATGACAGATGAAGCGGCCGTTGTTAGTGTGCGACGAAAACGAAAACGAGTCAAGGAAGGCAACATATAGCGTTTACTAATTAATTAGGCACATAAAACGTCTAAACCAAACAACAGTGTTGAAACAGTTCGGTTCTACCCCTAAGCCAATGATGTTGAGGGACACGAGACAAGC
>NC_028357.1:29322111-29322683 GCF_000741045.1 Vigna radiata var. radiata
GAGAGCATTGGTAGGGTCGTCGGTTATGGAAGACGCTTTAAAAGATAGAAGCGCACGATATTCTGAGATGCGCGCAGCATGGAGTGTGTGAGAATAGAAGAGGAAAAAGAAGAAGAAGAAGAGAGAACAGAGGAAGAGTCGCATTTTGTGTGGGAATGGAAATGGAGAAATGGAGAAATGGAAAGGAAAAGGAAAATGAAAATGAAAATGTGGAGGGAAGTGAGTTAAAGAGTGAGTGAGTGAGTGAGTGTAGGTGTTGTATTGTGTGTTTGTTTGTGTGATTGCTACTGATCACTGATTACTGACCCCTGACCAGTGTGTGAGTGGATGAGGACTGAGCCAGTCTTCAGCCATGCCCTCCAGATAGAGCTGTCAATTAGGCCCTCTAATAGGCCCTCTAATAGGCCCTGGCCCTAGCCCATGTGGGTTGGGGCCAAAAAAGCCTCTAGGGTCAAAAAAGACCTTTATTAAAAAAGCTCTCAGGGCTAAAAAGCCCCAAAGCCCTGTGGGTTAGGGCCAGTCCATGGGCTTTCTTTTTTACAAAAAAAAATTAAATATCCAAAAATAAATTG
>NC_028357.1:29323208-29346584 GCF_000741045.1 Vigna radiata var. radiata
TAAAGTTTTAGAGTGGGGCTAACCCACTTTAACCCTGACCCTAACCCACTTGAGAGGGGGCTTTGGGGGTTGGGGCTTTTTTCTGGCCCCCTACTTAAGGGGCTTCTTAAAATAGGGCTTTTTCAATAGTGGGTTAGGGCTGGCCTTGGGGCCATGGGTTAAATTGACACCTCTACCTCCAGACTCTCCCATCTTTATGTCTTTCCAACATTCACATATACATACAATCTTTCCTATCTTCGTATTTCCCTTTTTCTTTTAATTTTTTCAACCTTGCAAATCACTAGTAAGTAACCGTGTGTTCTTTTGAGCTCATTTGGTGAGATGATTTGGAAGAGATAATTTGAATAGATTTGAGGATGAAATTTTTTTGTTGTTTTTTTGAATGGGTTTTTGAGTGATTAAGAGTGATTAAGAGTGAATTTAGAAATAAAGTTTATAAGAATTAGTAGGATTTGATTGATATGATAAATTTAAAAAATTTGTTTAATTGATAGAAATTAAAGATTATTAAAATATTTCTAATTATTAAATTAATATAAAATGTTATTTTTTAATGTTATATTTAATTTTAAAAATGTTTATAAATTTGGAAGTTTTAACCACCACCACCACCCATACCATACTTACCACCCTTGCTTTAGAAAAATGGGGATGGAGTAGGATTACAAAAAAAAAAGTTTGAGCATCTTGTTATCCTATGCAATAACTAACCAAAAGAAAAAACATAGTTCTTGTTGCTTCCTATAAAAAGGCCATTTTCACTACCATTACCCCAAAATCCTCAACGACGAAACCAAAATCACACATTGATATTAAAATTGCATGCGACGTTTCGGAAGTTGAAGAAGGCCTTGTCGTCGTCGAGCGACGGAAGATCCAGCATCAGAATGGCAGAGGTGCGCGACATGTGAAAGCTGGAGAAGATCTCGCTGTAGTCTTCGAAGCGTGGCGAGAGGGAGTCGTCGCCGGCGAACCTCGTCGTGACGCCGTATACGTGGTCGTATAGAGTTTTGATCAGAAAAGTTGCGCCTCTTGTGGAGCCGGTGACTTTCTTCAAAACTATGATGGGAAACTTGGTTGGCGAGAGAATCGACTACAACATAATCCATAACCGAATACGACATGGTATTAAGACATTTATGAAGGGCAAAGATTATATTTGCTTTCAATTCACTGCAAATCATCTCATGTATGCGAGTGATAAAAAAGCACCTTTCTCGCAAATCCCTTCCATTCTGTCTGCGCAAATTAGCCAAAGCGAACATCATCACTCCCGCAAATTTGTACTCCTATTCTCTCGTAAACAGTACTAGCTCAAATGAACAGAGCGTAAGAGATTAGATAATTTACTTCAATGGTCCATCACATATATGCAAGATGTTACATATGGAATGGTAAATTTAGAGGTCTATAACCTTTATACAATATTTTAATGAGTTAGTCTTCCCAAATTTCTACCTTGATTCCACTCAAATCTTTTAAACAAGAATTACTACTTGTCATTGAGTCTATTATAGACCTAATCATGAATCCTACTAGATCAAATTCAAATGGTAAAAGAACTTGTTATCTATGCGGGTAATGTTCTCTCCGAGAAAATGCAATTTAATTAATGTGTATGGTATTATTATTATTACATTAGACACTGGTAATTTGGTCTTCTATCTTTAGCTTCATGGTTATACTCCTTATTTAAAAGACTTTTTTCACAACTTCATGACAATATATTATGTTTGATTACTTAACAAAGTATTATCTTCGATAGGTCGACTTCCCAGCTAATACTGGTACCACATGCATTGAGAATATAATCGATGAGAGACCTTGTGATGTCCAAACATCCAATAAAGAGTCAACAAATTCTTTCATAAGAGCATTCGTCATAGACTATTTAGCTTTACCATAAGCTATAACTCTTTCAAGCGTTCATTTCAAACAATGAAGAGTTTACTTAAGAGATAGTATGTGAGTGAGCTTGTAACATCTCAAAATTTATAAAAAAAAGTATATTTTTTTCAATACAATATGTTATTTCCACATAATATATATGTAGATAAAAAAAAGAAATGACTGAAATAAATTAAAAAAATTAATTAATTAGAATTAAATTATTAATTTTAGAAAATAATAAATAAGTTCAATTCAATAAAAATTTATAGGCTATTAATTATTGTAGTAAAAAAATGGCTTAATTGGTCGTGTGTACCCCCTTCTCCAACTTTGTCAACTTGATATCCACTTTTAAAAAAGTTTCAATTTCCTCCCCAAATGGTTTAGTAGGTATCAATCATGTCATTTTTTATTCACATCGTTTAAATCGATAACGTTGACTTATTATGTATGTTGACTTAGGAATCCTATGATGTGGTGACATTTTTTCCTAACGTGTAATATGGAGGCAGTGTGATGTGAAAATTAAAAGTGCTCACAAAAATTTTAAAAAAATAAAAATTGATACAATGCTAAATTAGGGATTCAAAAAGCTTTGAGTAGAAAGGAAATTGGGGATTCAACAACAAATAGGAGAAGATAAATTGGATTTAGTTTCTAAAGAAGTGAAACTGAAGAATAAGAGTTTCATTAGCAACAAAATAGGTTGATTAAAGATCGAAGGTATGCTTGCATTGAATATATGTGATTATGTATGTCGTTTTAGGGTTTTTGACATTGTTGTGGTGTTACGTCAATTGCATAATATAGGGTTATTATTTTATATATGTGTTTTTGTGTTGCTATGTTATGCATCTTTGTAATTTTTGGAGTAATATGGTGAAATGCATATTTGTTTATGGAATAATGTAGTCCTTCATTTGAAATCGGTGTGTGGATGTGTTTGTGGTATGAGAAGAATGGAGTGCAAAAAGAAGAACTAAGACAAACCTCAAACTTCAAAATTCACCATTAAAACCACGTCTCAACAACCCAATTTACACTGTGCATTTATAGATTGTTATACATAGATCTTATGTTTTATCACATCACCACATAATTAACATCGTATGTAAAAAACTAACAAAAATAACTTAATTGATGCACATCAAACCATTTGATGACGAAATTGAAACTTTTTTAAAAATAGATACTAAACTACTAATAAAAGCTAAAAGAATTGTTATGAAGAGAATACAAGAAAGAAAAAGTTAAAAAAAAAAAAGAGTAAGGATTAAAATAAAGTGGATAGAGAGAGTTTCATGATCTCACACTTATATCGAAGTAAAAATTCATCTTCATTTTTATACTCAAAAAGTATAAAAGAGCAGTTCTCCCTGCACCTCACAAACTTCATCCTGCACCTCCCAGAATATTTTGGTTTTCAAAAAAAGTTGAAAAAGCTGATCCATGATTGAAAAAGCAAAGTCTACACTCTTTTTCTCACTACGACATTTTACATCTCAAAAACCCTACACCCCTTCACCTCCTTCCATGCCTTATGGTGATAGTTGTATCATCTCTCTCTCCTTCTCAAAGTTAACTTTTTAAAATGCACATAAAAATACATAATTTAATCTATAAAGACTAAAATGTAACTATAACACTTACCATACAACAATCTCAAGAGCTTTTTGATTCAGCATTATAGCACTGGAACCATTCTATTCGGACAATTATTTAACAGTACATAAATCCAAGGGAGGAGAGAGACATACAAACCTTGAACCTTAAGCTCCCATCCGAAGAAACATAACATTGATATACATGTGTCCGACCAGAGTCCCAATCAAGATACTAAAGAAACCAAACATAATATAGTAAGCAAGCAATAACTCATCAGAGAAGATAGCCAACACTGCATGATTTATATTCAGCACTGCATGCTGTGAAAGTTTGTAGATCAACAAAGGAAGGTGTCTGCCACTCTTGCTCAGGCTTGGAAGGACGACATTGATGCAGGAAATTTGGTGTCATCAGTGGTTGAATTGTTTGGCGAAAGGGTGTTACCATTTATTAGAACTTCCTCTGCCGCGCGAAATCTGCTAACAAAAGCCGCATCTCCTAAGTGCGACTTCCTTTAGCCGCATCTGCCAAGTGCGGTGGCACCTCCTGCGAAATCGGTTAACCGCATCTCCCAAGTGCGGCCTCCCTCAACCGCATCTCCCAAGTGCGGTGGCACCTCCTGCGAAATCGGTTAACCGCATCTCCCAAGTGCGGCCTCCCTCATCCGCATCTCCCAAGTACGGCATCGCTTTACCGCATCTCTCAAGTGCGGTTATGCACAACAACAACCGAGGTGCGGTTCTGCGGTCTCAGATCTGAAGCCAGATCAACCCACTGGACGCTTGTTAGAAGAAGAAGTGCTAGATCTCACCACCAGATAAGCACAAACAGCCACCAACAACAACTAGACTGAACCGAAGAGAACACTTGCTAGCCGTAAAATTAGGCAAAGGAAAAAAAAAAAAAGGGTGTAGGATTTTTAGATGTAAAATGCGATACTGGAAAAAAGAGTGTAAACTTTGCTTTTTTCAATGCATGGATCAGCTGTTTTCAACTTTTTTGAAAATCAAAATATTTAGGAGGTGCAGGACGAAGTTGGTGAGGTGCAAGGAGAACTGGTCAGTATAAAATTGTTGTTTCACTTTATTGGGTAATGGGTATAAACATATCAATTAATTATTTTTATTAAAAATAAGTAAAAGTTATATTATCAAATATTCAACATTAAAATAAAGTATTCTCATTTTTTAATATCAAATATTTTAAAAAAAGATATAATTAAATAAATTTTAAATGAAAATATCAAATAATAATTAAATAAAAATAAAAAAAATTATATAAAATATTTCACAATTACGTGTAAATAAAGTGTCATGCAAATTGTAACATCTATTAATTTTATAAACACTAAGGAAACAAAAGTTGATAAACTTAATCAATTATATAATTTATAAAAAAAAAATAAAAATTTGTTTATTTTTAAATTCTTATAAAGATTAGGAAAATTCAAATGTTTAGTGATAACTAATTGAGATTTAATTTATTTGACAATTAAAAGTTAAATAAGTTAAGATTTTAATAAAGCATGATTGTTATTAAAATGAAATTCGTATACATTCCGTCAACATATTTTTATTAAGGTAGTATAATTTTTTTTAATAACACACTAGAAATAATTCAAGGAAAGGCATGTCCAATTAATAATAGTACATGGTAAATGAATGTACGTTAATGTTCTTATTCACAAATTTAATTAAACTCTTGTACCTATATCATACATGAGATTAATGTTTTTCATTCGAATACTTATAAACTAAGGATTTAATGTAACAGAGTTTTCATTGCGTGGGGGCATTAAATAGATCTTAACATGTTCGGAAAAACCTTCATATTTTCCACACCATTTAAAAAATAGTCACATTGGATTTAAAGATTCTATGACACCTTAGACTTTGATAGACTTATGTTAAGGTAACAAAATTAAGCTAACATTTTAGGGACTCTAAGACTGTGTTCACATGTGGGTGATTTACTGTTCACGAGCATTGGCGAGCGAGTGATTAGAAAAAAAATGTGTTCACTTGCGAGTGATTGCAAGCGAGGAATTGAAGGTAACACCGGGATTCTTGTACTGTAGCATCACTCGCATATATGCGAAGATATGGAGGGATGAAGCATGACTTCTCAATAATGCCCCTTTTCGTTTCAAAAAATTCCTGCATGCCATTAATGATAAAATATAAGAAGCCATGCCATTAATCATAAAATATAAGAAGCCATGCAGTGTAGACTTTCACTTTCACTGTGCATTCACGAGTGAGAGCTACGGCCACTGAAGAACAGTGAAGATTCATGAGCTTGCTTGATTCAGCCATGGTCACGTTGCACACAGAAAAGATTCGTTACTGCACCATTGACATTACACTGAGACATACACAAAAGCTTTTTGACCGAAGATGTATAATATGGTGTATTTGGTTGTTGTGTTCGTTCATCCGAAAGAAGAAGAAAATTGTGTTGTTGTCTTGTGTGCATGTGTTGAGAGCGAAAGAGAAGAAGGAAGACAAAGGTGGCTGGAATAGGTATGAAGAAGAGAAAGGTCAGCTGAGGTGAGTTTCCATACCAGTGTTATCTGCATGTATCCGGATACCTCTTTTTCTTCTTCTTCTTCTTCTTCTTCTTCTTCTTCTTCTTCTTCTTCTTCTTCTTCTTGAAGTTGCTCCGTAGCGCATGACCTGCAGGTCGTGGAGGTGGTGGATGTTGTTGTTTAGACGTCCTTTGCTGCCAGCGTAGGTCGACTCGAATGAAGGTGAGGAAGGTCAAGGATGGTCTCCGTGGTGGTGGAGGATGCAGCGCGCATGACATGGAGGTTGATGGTGGTGAATGCACAGTAGCTCCAAGGCCGTGATAGCAGTGCACGAAGGATGGCGATGGTCACACAGATGTTGATAAGATTGCAGATCTGGCTTATAGGTTGAAATATGATATGCCTAACCGGTTGGTTGTGATGGTTTGTGATGCAGCTATTGTGACGGTGGTGCAGGACAAGGTTCAACGTTCCAAGCTTTTTCGGCGTCAAAGTTGATCAAGCAACTTCTATTGTCCAGGTAAAGTTCATGATGCACAATGGTTTTGTACTTTTTAATGACGATATCAGAATTAACTGAGGTGGTGAATACAGATCTTGAATATATTATTTGATGTCGTAACCTATGATGATGCCAATGTCCTGCTTGCATTTGCTTTAAAAATGTCTCATGGTGTGCATTACTTGTGACTATTGAAACTCTGCATTTCTTGCTATGTATAAATAATTGTCATAAAATTTCCTTCACAATTTGAGTGCAAGTTATTTGACACGAATGAAAGGATTATAACTATTTTGGTTCGGCTTCTATCTGCTAGTTCTACTTCTTTCCAAGTATGTTTTATCACATTTACAATATTGTTAGTTTTTTGTAAGGTAAATTAAATATATGGTGGCTTCTTTGCTGGAGAAGTTGAGATACGAAATTTTTTCTAAGTTAAATTCAATATATAAGAATTGTATTGATTGACCTGTTCCTGTATTGATTGTAGATTAAGCCTGAACTTGAAATGTGAAGGTGTTGTGTGTGTCTTTAGCATAACTTATTGCTTTGGGTGAAGAAGGTTCATTGTGCATGATTAAAAGGCAGGAAGCAGCACTTATTTGTTGAATGTAAAGAACTTTTTTGTGCATCTTTTTGGGCCAACTAATACTTATTTATTTGGACTTGGTTGATTAATTGTAAGCACTTTGTTGAAGGTAGATTATGGATTTCATTAAAGTTATGATTTTATTAGCATATTCTAATATTATGATATTCACAGGTTTGGTGTAGCATAGTTGACAATTATTGAAAATATCCATCCAAGTTCAATTGCGAAGCATCAGTAATAAGCTTTGAGTACATTGGTTGGAGTTTGAGTACAATATTTTGTCTAATTCTCGGTTGAAAATCCACATACACAGATCTTCAAGAGGTTAGTGATATTGGTTGTTTACTTTTGTTTATTTGAACTTAAAATATAGAAATGCTTTTTAATGTGTTATTTATAATGTTTTTTTTATTTAATATATCAATATATTATTGTAATTTGTTTTTGTATGAATATATGATATATATGATATATGAATGTATTAATGTATTTTGTTTATGTATGATTATATGATTTATGAATGTATTAATGTATTTTGTTTATGTATGAATATATGATATATGAATGTATTAATGTATTTTGTTTATGTATGAATATATGATATGATATATGAATGTATGAATATAGGAATGAATGATGTTTAATGAATCTATGAATGCATGATGTTAATTATGGTATGATTATTTGTTGAAGTAAAAATAGATGAAAGAAGGATTAAACTTGTCGTACTTGGATGGTCAACATATAGATGATGATGTGGTTGGTGTTGACTTTAAAATAGTCGCAATGCTACATGAACACGTACAAATAACCAACTCCATGGCTGCAGTAACAATGTTATGCATTGTTTCTTATGCCTTGAGCATATTGAATATGTTTTCGAGTGATCCAAGTAGTGTTAGCAATTTCCTTCCCAACAAAGACCGTCGCAAACAACAATTAATGTCGTACCTGGTGCATACTACTCGATGTCGTGACATTATTCGAATGGGTCCAGCGGCATTCATTAATCTTTGTCAGAGATTAAGAGCAACTAGG
This sequence comes from Vigna radiata var. radiata, assembly GCF_000741045.1. NCBI lineage: Eukaryota > Viridiplantae > Streptophyta > Magnoliopsida > Fabales > Fabaceae > Vigna > Vigna radiata. Next base: position 29,331,366 of record NC_028357.1, read on the forward strand.
TTAGTTAAAGACGCCATTCGCTCCACAGTGGAGGAACAAGTAGCTCAATTTCTTCATATAATTGGACATAATGTTAAGAATAGGAGTGTCGCATTTTTCTTTCATCGATCTAGGGCGACGGTAAGCAAACACTTTCACAATGTGTTGGATGCTATTATAACTCTAGAATCAGAATTTTTAACTCAGCCATCAGGAGATGAGGTTCATCCATATGTGTTGAACAACAATCGGTTTTATCCTTACTTCAAGGTAATGATTTGAATGTCTCAGTAATGTCAATTTATGAAACGATGTTAATGTTATGCAGTTGTATGATGACTTCTTAATTCAATGTTTAGGATTGCTTAGGGGCGATAGATGGTACTCACGTTCGTGTAAGGGTGCCAAGAGAAGATGCTCCGAGATTTCGTGGTAGAAAAGATTGGCCAACTCAAAATGTGTTTGCGGCATGTGACTTTGATATGAAATTCACATACGTTCTAGCTGGGTGGGAAGACACAACATCTGATTCTAGAATCTTAAAAAATGCTCTTGATCGAGATGATCCGTTGGTCATCCCCCAAGGTAAGTGTCTTCATTGGGATATAATGATTGGTTCTTTATTACATAATAAATGTTGATGTCTAAATTCATGTAGGAAAATACTATCTCGACGACGTTGGGTTTATGCTGAAAAGTACGATCATGACACCATATAGAGGCGTTAGATATCACCTTAAAGAATTTACACGCAGAGGACCACAAAATGCACGTGAGCTCTTTAACCATCGACATTCATCACTGAGAAATGTTATTGAAAGAACATTTGGTGTATTGAAGAAACGGTTCCCTATCATTGCAAGTGGCACTGAACCACATTATGGATTGGAGACGATGACGGATATTATTTTAGCTTGTTGTATCCTACACAACTTCATCCGTGGAGTTGATAAGGATGACCCATTGCTTAATGAGGTTGATAATGAGTTGAATGAAAGGGAAAAGCAGAATGTGTCATCCTCTCAAGTTCGTGAAGATGATAATAGGGTTGGTAGTACTATTAGGGATGCCATAGCAGATGAAATGTGGCGAGATTATCAAAAATCATACTTATTGTAATTAATATTTTGTTTTGACTCTATTATTTGAATATGACATCTTCTTGGTTTTTTGAATAATTGAACTTCACTTCTTACACTTTTCTTTATCAAATAGGTTTATCATGGATAGGGGTAAGGGTGCTGCAACTGAGTCCTCCGTGGTATGAGAGAGTTTTGCAAATGATTGAGGAAAACTAACGTAAAAAATCGTCAAAAGGTATTGAAAGACAAATGGCGTGAGGTTCATGACCTCTTTGGATCATTGAGTGGTTTTTCTTGGAACGCCATCACTATGAGGTTTGAGGCTGAAGACGAAGTCTGGGCTGACCTCATTCAGGTATTTCTAAATATTCAGGTTTGGTGGATTATTAAACATAAGTACAACCCCTAACTATTTCATGTATGTTGTTTCAGTCGAGGCCAGCTGCAGCAAAGTGGAGAGTTACATGCATAAGACATTATGATTTGATGGTGGAGTTATGGGCTGCTGATAGAGCTACTGGGAGTGGTGTTCGCACCGCTCGTCAAAGACATCGTCAACAGGTTGCCCCTCGTGTCAGTGTTGATTTAAACGAGAACATAGATTACATTCCTGAACAGCCTGACTGGACAGGTTACAGAGACCCAACTCCGTCATCGCCTCCTCCATCGGTAGATGAATATAGTCCAGGGAACACTCAGTCTGTGCCTTCCGTTCCATCTGGTGGAACGTCATCCTCTAGAGGCTTAAAGAGAAAGGCACCTATGGTCGATGCAATTGAATCCCATTTGGAAAGGATGTCGACCAATCTGGAGGGTTTCACGACTGCCGTTAACTCTTCAAATGTGCATTTCGGGGTCATTTCTAATGCAGTCGTAGAACAAGTCGTGACGATGAAAGAAAGGAATGAAATATTATGTTCCCAAACCAAGGTTCTTCGTCGGACGCAGAACTACACATATACTGAATCTGACATTTATGAAATGCTGTGTGGAACGTACATACCTGATGAGTCTTCTCTGGAGCAATGCTATGACTTCTTATGTGGAAACCAGTCATGTGTGAAGAGGCTGATGGGGCTTCCACCCTATAAGCGGTGGAATAAATTGTGTAAGATGATATCGGGAGGAGACTGTTAGGATGTATTATGTCACTACTTGTATTAGTATTATGTTATTGACTTCTGATTTGTATGATGACTTCTACCTCTGTATTTGTATGATGACTTCTGATTAGTATTATGTTATTGACTTCTGATGACTTCTACCTCTGTATTTGTATGATGACTTCTGATTAGTATTATATTATTGACTTCTGATGACTTCTACCTATGTATTTGTATGATGACTTCTGATTTTCCTCCATCCTAAATTTTAATGGAATGTAGAGAGTTATGCTCTAATTATTTGTCATTGTTGTTATTGTTTATAATATTGAATAATTTGTGTACATTTATTGTTTTGATGAAGAAATTCTCAAATGGCGTCATCATCAAGTAAAAGGTCTCGGAAAAGTTGTAAGGGAAAACAAACCCTAACTGAGTCAGAAGATGCAACACCTGTCAAACCATCTCTTGCGAAACAATTAGATCAGCGTCGTTTCTTCAGTCATAGCGAGCAGATGGAAAACTATGCAGCTAATTTTTATACGAGGAATATTGTCATGCCTAAAATAATGAATTTCGAATCATTTGCCGGTTCAGGGTTATATTTCCAACATCATCTTATATTTCAAGGGGTGGTCGAATTTCTAACACTGCAGGCACCGTTCTATCCGGATTTAATCAAAGTTTTTTATTCAAATCTCAAGATTTCTGGGAATGGATATTTGATTACTGAAGTCCACAAGAGAAGAATCAAATTGAAACCTGCCGATTGGTTAAATATTGTTAATATGAAGTACGAGGGTCAAAAGTTGTGTTATTCGACTATCCCAGACAACTTTCCTTATGATCGAGACATGACATTAGCTACTATGGTGAGACCAGAAATGCAGGGTCAACGTGTTAGAACAGTTGGTTCTTTGAATATTAATGATAGACTTTTGCATTATGTTATTGTCCACATGTTATGTCCCCGACCTGCAAATTTTGCAAGGGTATTGCATGAGGATATCTTTATGATATGGGTGCTTAAAAATAATATAACTATCAATTGGCCTCATCACATCATGCAACATATGCTCAAATGCAAGGCCAGTGACGCACCCCTACCATATGGTGTATTGATCACCCAAATCATGCAATATTGTGGAGTGCATGTAGATGACGATGCCAACACTCATATCGGGAGCAAACATCATTTTTCAATTAATTATTTGAAGAGGTTGAATATAGTTAATGTCAACGGTGTTTGGCAACATGATGTCGACAATGATGAAGAAGAAGAACAACCACAACATGATGACAACCCTGTGGAACCTCCTCCAGATCTTTCAAATCCTAATATGATGACTCAAATATGGGAGGGGGTACAAGACTTGCAACACAAAATGCAGGGTATGGAAGAAATGCAGGGGCGAGTTCAGCGTATTGAAGATAACTTGGCAAACCTTTCTCTAAACATGAACCGACAGTTTGCTCAGCTGAATCAAAATGTTAACTTAATTCTTCACCATTTAGATGATTAAGTTCCTCACTTTGACTTCATTGTATTGCATGATGATGTATGACAAATATATTTGTATATTATTATGTTTGAACTTGTTATTTCATGTAATAGATAATTATAACTTCGGTTCATTATCGGCAATCTACAAAATTAATAAATCTCAATTCCGTAACAAATCAATTTATACTACTTAAAAAAAATTATATCACAAACAAGTACTAAATTAAAAAAAGAAATCATTTCACTAAAGTATAATTTAATTAAATTATTACAATTATCTTTAATAATTATTTTTAATAATTATTCCAAATTTTTAACTCTTAACAAACATTTTTACAATTAAATATAACATTAACAAATATAATTTTATATTACTTTAATACTTAAGGGTATTTTGGTAATCTTTAATTTCTACCAATTAAACAAATTTTTTAAAACTGTCACATCAATCAACTCCTACACTAATTTTCATAAATTTCACCCCCAAAATCACTCTCAATCACTTTCAAATCCACTCAAATAAACACAAAAAAAATCACCATCAAATCCCCTCAAATTCACTCAATCACTCTCCCCCAATTACCCCCAAGTAAACACACCTTAAGGGTGTGTTCACTTGAAGTGAATGGGGGAGAGTGATTGAGTGAATTTGAGGAGATTTGAGGGTGATTTTTTTTTTTTGTGTTTATTTGAATAGATTTGAAGGTAATAGAGAATGGATTTAGAGGTAAAGTTTGTAAGAATTAGTGTAGGATTTGATTGATGTGACAGTTAAAAAAAATTTGTTTAATTGTTAAAAATAAAAGATTACCAAAATGTCCCTAGTTATTAAATTAATATAAAATGATAGTTATTAAAATTATATTTAATTGTAGAAATGTTTATAAAGAATAAAAATTAAAATTAATTATTAAATTAAATTTTAAAAATGTAAAAGATTATAAATTAGTAAAATAATAATAATAATAATCATTATTATAATTATTAAAATAAGAGAAAAAGTATGAAAAATATAAAATACAATAAGGATAAAAAAGAAAATTTGCTCTGATTCCTTGCAAATCATTGCATATGTGGGATGATTAAAAATAGAGAACATCTCTTAATTCCTCTTTTTTCTAAACACACATAATCTGTTTTTTCTATATGCTCAACCAGTAAATTCCTCTCCTTTCCTTTCAAGCGAACAGACCATAAAAAAACTAAAAGTATACTCCTTTTATTATATGAAAAATCTCTTTTAACTAAAATAGATATAACATGAATAAATGTTTCATAGTAAAAGTATATAGCTTTCTTTCGGAATGATGGTCTTACTCGGGTTACACCTTGCTAATTTTAATTAATAATATGTTTGTGTTTTTTATTTCTTTGTGAAACTTTCCGCGTTAAATTTATGTAACGAATAAAATAAAATTTAGGGTTAAATATGTTTTTAGTCCCTATACTTTGAGGCGATTTTGGTTTTAGTCCATTTTCAAACTATGGTACAATTTAGTCCTTCAACTTTAGAAAACTCTGGTTTTAGTCCTTTTTACCAAAATTTGTTAACTTTATTTGTTGTTTCAAGCACGTTTTATTATAGCATTTGGATTGTTTACACTGTTTGACATATTTTTACTTCAATGTTGTTAGAAGTGGGTTTTAGGCCTAACTCAACCCCACAAAACTGGCTTGTAAGGTGAGGTCTGCACCCCACTTATATATTATAAATTGGCCTTATCTCTATCCAATGTGGGACTTCCAACACACCCCTCTCACGCCGATGTATATACATATCGAGCGTGAGACTAGATATTAATGGGTGGTCCGATAACGGCCCAATAGCGGGTGGAACAATCTGCCCAACAAATATCGCTAGGATAGGCTCTAACCATAGCTCTGATACCATGTTAGAAGTCGGTTTTAGGCCTAACTCAACCCCACAAAATCGGCTTGTAAGGTGAGGTCTGCACCCCACTTATATATTATAAATTGGCCTTATCTCTATCCGATGTGGGACTTCCAACAAATGTTAACTGAGAAACGCGTTTGAAACAACAAATAAAGCTAAAAAAATTTGGTAAAAAAGACTAAAACTAGAGTTTTCTAAAGTTGAAGGACTAAATTGTGTCATAGTTTGAAAATGGACTAAAACCAAAATCGCCTCAAAGTATAGGGACTAAAAACATATTTAACCCTAAAATTTATTATAAATATAATATCTAAATTTTAACCTTTTATATATTTTAGAATTGATAAAATAAGACATTATAAAATTAATAAACAAAGGAGATTGTCTCAAATATATAAATATGTGGTATTAATACACTTATCTAAAAAAATAATTGCAATAATAAAATATATCTAAAGAAATTAAGAAAAAATATTAAACCATAACAAATAATACTTCGCATTAACACCATCCTCCACTAGATATGTTTCAACATTTATCTTTCATCTATTGACACCAACAAGGTGGTGATCGTAAAAGAAACAAAGAAACACACAATAAACACCAAAAGAAACAATAGTGTAAACTAATATGCAATAGAATTATTATAAAACAATTACATAATATCAAATATAAGATAAACATGGATTAAATATAATAAATCAAATAGATACACATAAATAGCCGACACTACAATCAATTATCCGGATACAAACATTAAGGTGAAATCTCAAAAGGTCTTGCATTTGTGGTTGTCTCTATTACTTTTCAAAGCCATTAACAATGGGTTTCACCATAGTATATATGCAAGGTTAGTCCATTATCATCTTTGATTAAGGTAACGTCCTTAGACTAGGATCTTATGCACCTAGAGTTATCAACTTGACTCATGACCCATGGGTCAGCTCTAGCCCACCTTTGAAAAATCCTCCTTTTAGGCAAAAAAAAAAAAAAAACAAAACCCCTAAACCCCCTCTCAGGTGGGTTAGGGTCAAGATTAATGTGGGTTTGGTCCTACCACAAGCTTTTAGTTAACTCTTAGAAATAATATCATTTATGCACAATTAGATATTTTATTAGATAGTCTAATATGTCATAATTTTATTATATTCATATCAATATTTTTATATCATACTTATTGTTATGTTATTAAATAAAATATATAACATATAACTTAATATATTTATTGATTATAATATATATTTATATATTAATTTTATCAATTTCTTAGAGAAGAAAACTTATAGCATTAAATAAAACAGTTACGTTATGATAAAATCTCTAACACAACAGAAGAAAAAGTTACATTTGTGCACTTGTTGTGGTGAAACAACTGGCTCACCCTAAGCTACCACATAAGGTTAGTCCGTTATCACTCGCCTAAGGCCAAGGTAAAGCCCCTAGACTAGAACCTCTTGCTATTCTCACGACATGCCTCACCATTCTCTACTTAAGAATAAATGAACATTAGAATGTCAGGATGAACTCCAAGATTGAACTTCCTTAATTCATACTTACAACACTTCAAACCATCACTAAGAAGTTCCTCCTTGGAACTCTCTTAACCATGTTGCATTCACATATAATTCATCATACCACCACGTTTCATTCACATATAATTCATCATATAACAATGTCAAAGAACACATGAATCAATAAACATCCATCACAGAGCCTTAAACATCCATTGAAAGTCACAAAAATACTTAAAAATAACTTAAAGAGGTGGAGAAGACAGGCGCTCAGGCGCCCAAAAGTTGGCGCTTAGTGCCTTAGCTTTTGTTTTCTGGAACTCAATGCCTTGTTTGGGCGCTTAGGCGTTATCAGTAAAACTATACCTTTTTTAGATCACTTTGAACCTTTACCCCACAACTTTGAATGTTCCCTACGACCCTCTAAACACTCATAAACATCTAAAATCTCACCCCTAACTCCAAATGACTATCCAAAACCCAAGTTCTACCTTAAATCATACCAAACTCAATTTTGTTACTTTTAATACTCAATTACTGCAAATAATGGATTGAATAAGTCCTAATGGACTTAACAACAAACTTTCAATCATCATAGTTAACCCATAATACTTAATTCAGAATATCACTGGTCAAAACCCCTAAAACTAGCTTTAAATCAACCTGAACTCTACCTATCAACCACTAAACACTCTCATACCAGATTTCCATCCTTCTCAAGATTCTAAACAGTTTCAAAATTCTCACAAAACAAACTTAAATAATCCATTTTATACCAGAATTACTTCCTTCATGTTTTCACTTACCAAAACCACTAACATACCTCTAAAACTCCAAGGTAACCACTCTATAATGTCTATTAATCAATCTTACACCACATTTCAGTTAAATTTCATCATGAACAAGGTATTAATGGCCCAACCAACTTTCATACCATAGAGATTCTTACTTTAAACCACTATTTCAGAACATCACCTCTTGAACCTTAACTTTTAGACCAAAAACCTATTTCTTATTTTCACTTAATACCATTCAACAATCTCTAACAATTTCACTACTTATAATACAACCCAATTACCATTATAACTCATCACAACCATTTTAAACTTCAGCATAAAATCACATATTAACTTTTACACATTTCACATCATTTCATAACAATTTCCAACCAACTCAATAGACTAAAATTTACAACTCAATAAAATAATACTTTTCAAGCAAATCATCATCATTCATTTATGAAATTCAATTTGTTTAACAAGCAACCTTGAATTAAACTAACTTCCCTTACCTTTCACCGACACTAACGAGTTTTAATCATGCATCCCATTTTGCTCCTCGCAAAAGGAACTCTAAAAACACCTACAAATTGCCAAATTGGAAACGGACAGAGTCTTTAGGACTTTAGATCAACTAAGAATTAGGAAAAGAGATCATGAATCACATGCGACAGCGGATTACAACATATGATCTCAAACTAAGAACGAAAGAGGAAAAATAGTTAAAACTTACTTGCTCTAAATTAGAAATTAATCATATGGATTGGTAGACTTTGTCATAGTGATCGTCTAGATACCTCATGATCATCAAATAGATGACTTAGGAGTCAAAACTCTTAAAGAGAAGTGAGAAGAAACAAAGAAAGATAGTTTTATAAAGATAGGCAATGTTTTAAGTAATGAGACAAGTTTAATAAATTCTATTTATATTATTCGATTATTTTAAAATAAAATAATTCGTCTCATTATTTTAAAATACCTATCAATTCTAATACTCCATTTTCTAAATTCTTACACATGTAATAGCAAAATAAATATAAATAAAATAATATTAAAATACAAAATTAATACATAAAAAAGTAAAATAATTTTGACGCACATAACATCAAAATAAATATGAATAAAAAAGTAAAAATATCAAATTACTAATAAATCATTTTTTTAAACATTAATAAAATAAAATGAATAATAAGATAAATTTATTATTTTTTTATAGTATAATAGATTAGGTTTTGTCAACCTATTTTCTTATTTCACCTTTAATTATCAAATAAATTAAATATCAAATAATTATCGCTAAATATTTAAATTTTCCTTTAAAAATCCTTATAAGGATTTATGTTTTCTTTATATTATTTTTTTCACAAATATTATTACATAACATTGCTTAATAAATATATAAACACATTTTATATTGAAAAAACTATCCCATTCGAATTATGAATTATTTGTGAATTTAATATTTTAAAATTTTAATCTTAACTTTAGAGATATTATTAATTATTTTTATTTTTTATCATCAAATTTATAACTTCAAATGTGTTATTTAATAATTACTTCAAACAACCTTACCTTCTTAATATATTATCAAACATTTTAGAAAAATAATCTCCTTCTAACTTTTATTACAACATCCGAAAAAAATTAAGTATCATAGACATAACAACAAAAATTGTTAAAGTAATAAACTTTTGTTTCAAACTTTTTACTATTTAAATCACTATATTTTTTTTTTAATTCAAAAACTCAATATATATATATATATATATATATATATATATATATATATATATATATATTAACAAATCAATAATGAAAAAATAATTTCAAAGTATATTACAAAACAAAACATTATTCATCCTTAAATTTGTTTTTTTCTCTCCCGTACTAATTAAAATTTAATCTAAATATTTTTAATTATTTATTTAAAATGGTTTACTTTAGTTGTAGTTTTAATTTCTTATTTTATAATTTTTAAAACTTCCTCTTCTTTTAAAGAAAAACCAAAAAACTCTTTTGGGAAATCGGTATCGCGGATCTAAATAAGGATGATGTTTTTAGAATCGAGTATAAAAATAGCAGTTGAAAATTATGGGCTCCAAATATCAAACTCTTATGGGAGCTATAGTAGAAAGATTTGTTTTGGAAAATTAAAATTGGTACTCTAATTCGAGAATTTTTTGAAAAAATATATATTGTTGAGAAAACGATAGGATGTATTGGTTTGCAAGAGATTTGGGGTATTGATGTGATGCATGAATTGGAGTAGCGGACCCACCGGCAGAGACAGAGTGTGAGCACCAGGATAATAAAACCAGACATCATTACCCGAAATGAGTTTACCACGCACACACCTTACAATTAAACATGCAATGTTAATGCAAGAACACAGAATTTCAAAAAGGAAATAAAACTGTGGAACAGTGGTAGGTAATTATTAAACAGTAATAATTTTGTTGGATTGTATAAAGTTGGTCAAACATCGCTGACTGACACAGCAAGAGAGAAGACGAAGGAGAAGGTAGCAAAACAAAACCCTATGTTATCTTCCTTGTCTTCTTCTGCCTGCGCCACTCCAATTATTACAATCTTTCAATCTCATTTTTGCCCTTTTCTTCCACCCAATTTTACTCTATACAAACAACAACAATAATAATAATAATAATAACATAATTATATTAGTTAAAAAGAATTGATGTATTTGTTTTGTTTTACTTTTTGAAGAGTGGTGGCAGCAAGAGAAAGCATTATTATCCTATCTAACACAATGGTCCCCTGCCATTACCATCCAACAGGAAACAACATGCCTTTTCTCCAAGAGAATGACCAAACCAATACATCCAATAATAAATAATAATTGTAGCATTGCTTCAGCCCTCAAGAAAGTGACAACTAACAACATATGTTTTCATGTACTATGCACTGCAAATTCTACCTTCCCATGTGTTTATGCTAACAACACCAATATCTCATTAATCACTTTAACCATTCTTTGCAACCCTATTCTCCAGGTATCAAGTGCTTAATGTGCTTTAAGCTCAATTTCACCCAACACTTCATTTTCCTCATTTTCTTTTCAAGCTTTTTTGCTTCTTCTTTTTTTAATAATTTTTTTACTTAACTAACATTATTTCACAATTTTTATCTATAATACTCTTTTCACAGTTTTTACTATTGAAATTCTTGATTTCGAATCTTTTATTCGACGTGTCACAATTTCTTTAAATAACTAAAACAACATCATTTTGTGGATGTCCTTTTGACTTTGTTTTGTTTCTTAAAGGACTTTTCTTTCACATGGTACCTCTCTCTTATAAATTAAAAAAAAAAATATGTAAAATTTACGAAGATAGAAAGTTTTAACGGTAAAATACATAACTCGAGTTATAAAATCGATTAAATAAGTATAACAAGATGGTAAACATACCTTATTAAACTTCATTACTAATTAAAACTATATTTTTAATAAATAACTTTTACAAATTAAAAAACTTAAATATGTTTTTAACTGCTAATGAATATATTCTTGTAGTTCAATTTAAAATTAAGGTTGTTATTTAATCCACACCTGTAAAAGTATTTCGTTATCCAAATACTTCAAATTTTGTCTAGTATCTTTGTTAAAAATAACTTAACGGCGTTAAGGAACATTAACACGAGGTTGATGTGCACTGATGCAGTATGAATGTGTTGCACTTTATGTATTAGGTCTTATGTTTTTAACTTTTTACTCTTTGTCTCTTTGTAGTGCACCGATTTTTCCTACCCTAAAAACCCAATGTTTTCCTCCATTGTTGAAAAAACTCATTCTGATTAGCGGTGGAGGACATCGTTTGATGTGACACTAATATGCATGTAGTAAAACTACTCCTCGTATAGTTTCTTGAATTTTTTAATGTCAATTTTAGTTTCGGAGTATACAATTTTTTAATTCCTTAAAATCAGGTAAGATTCTACTCTAATACTTAAAGTCAAAAACCAAATCCTTATGATTAACATAATCATAATCATGACTCAATATCTAATAAATACTTTCTATTTATAAACTTAATTATAGATGATTTAAATATTTATAACCCTTCGGTCATTCTTAATATCAGTTGGTTGATGCGAATCCTAATGAATTAATTTTAAGTCATTAGGTCAATACAATACACTACTCGTTACATTCCTTAAATTTACATGGAACAAAATGAAAAGTTTTAAATCCAAGAATTACAAGAAAACATTTTGGCAACTATGAAAACCGCATGAATAACGAGATTTGAAATAAAAAACTTTTAAATTCAGTAATTATTTTAATCCCTCTACTTTAATCCAAATTGTCCAAAATAATTAGACTGAATAATAAAAAAAAAACGAGAACACTAAAAGTAAGATATTTAATAATGTAAATAAATGTAAAATTAGAATAAATGGATTCGTAAATTATTTTACCAACCATGTTAGCGATATCTCGATCAACGATTGACACAGAAACTAAAACAAACTTTCTTAAATTAAAAGCATTTGCTCTTATAATTGGGGAGCTGAAAAGAAATTTATCTTAGATGTAAAATATAATTTATTTTGAAATTGAAAAAAGAGTAAATATATAAAGGCATGGAGCAATATAACTTTTGCGGTCCAGTCCTTTACCATAACTTTGTTCTGGACCTGTGAGAAAAAAATGTTTTTCATTCACTTTTGCTCCATCATCCTTTATAATGCATACACAGGCACCCTTTTGATTCAGATTCCTAAAGCCACTGATGTCGCAGCAATTAAGAAGCAGATCATGCACAACAAAGCCATTTCAATTGGTCTCAATTTTCAACATGGCCACTGCCAATTTCTCCAATTCAAGAAAGATAATAAATTCCCAACAAATTTGCACCTCCTAATCAGTCTCAATCACAGTCACTTCGGTGCTTTTGATTTCATTGAAATTAGACAGAGCGATGAGAATAATGCAGTGCAGGGCATGATTCTAGCATCCAAGAAAAATACATGCATAGGTGTTCCACTTTATTTCGAGAGGTCAAGCTTGTCTTTATAACCTTTTTCATTAATCATTAAAGAATAGAGCCTCGTTTCTACGTGTCTTACTTGACTAGATTAGATTAATCATGATCTTCTTCTTGATGTTAACTCCTAATCACTCTGCACGTGATCGCATGGCCCAGACAAATGTTTTTGGGGTTAGCTAGCTATGGAAGGAATTTTCGGTATAATTTTAAAACCATTTTATGTTTCCTTATCTACATATAGATTAGCAAAAGTACTGAAAGAGGGAGTAGATCTCCATACTGATCTTAACTAGCCTTGTTTTTTTTTTATCAGAAGCTAAAACTGGGATATTGTATATTAAATTTGAATGTACCTGTACTGTTTCACAAGTAATAATGATCTATGTTGAAAGTTGTTAGTTTATTGTGTAATTCTAGTGCGGGGCAGGCAAGATTCGCTAGCTGTAATTGCTTTATTTTTTTCACTTGGAACAAGAAAGACTTTGTGTTGAGTTGAACAAAATTTGGGAGCCCGAAGCTCTTGCATCCCATAAAACACGTTGTATTGAATTGTTATAATTTTAAAATTGTCTCGGATGCTGTTCCTTTTGTCTTCTTTTCAGCATTGGAACCCCAAACTATTCATTCTCTCGAAAATCTTAACCGGTCTGGTCCCTTTGCCTTCCTTGGAGTTGTGTGATCGAAACAGAGCAAGTGTGGGAAAATGGCATAGCCAGTCTTTTCAATTTACAAAAAGAGTAAGGCTACTGCACTCAACAAAACAAACAAAGCCTCTCGAGAGATATTAACGACAAAACTTTGAATGAGAGGTATCAACAACTACCGCTGAAAATTGACGACAAAGAAGACACGTTGAACAAATAAATGTATGTTTTTGTTCTTTTCCATCTCGTACATTTTACCTCACTTACTACCCATCACTTCATTTTGTCTCGCCAATTTTAAAACCAAAAATTAAATGAGTGATACCCTACTTAGTTTTCATATTCTGAAAGCTTAAAATCAAACTTATAGGAGTATTAACAAACACATTATCGATCTACTTAGCCAGTCTCAAAATCATGCCGTTTTATTTGTTTCATGCATGCTTTTCTTTCTTTTTAGCTTTAATAAATACATGCAACTTTTCGCCTAGAAGCGCGAATCCAAATATGCTAGATAGAAGGTGGTGAGCGATCAATTTCAGAAGAATAATTTTCAATTTTCAATTTTAACTTTAACTTTAAAATAAAAAATATTTTTAATGAAATGGAGATTAACTATCACATATTTTTTTTATAATAAATAACAGTCAAACTTTGATATGAAATTTCTCTAAAACTATCCAAATCCTCCAATGATACCAATACTAGGGATTGATATTTAAAAAGACTCGTCGATAAATACTTATTATTTAATTAGTATTGCTATTGTTATTATCATCATCAACAACTTCTTATTTTATTTTACGTAATACATAATATGAGATAAATTTATAAATATGTATTTTTTTTATTATTTTATTAACTAATGTATTGTATACGTAATTGGGGGAGGGAATTGTGACATCCCAAATATTATATGAACATACAATATAATAGGATTCAGCTATTATAGTATGTAAAAGCACTTGAGAGTGAAATACCAATATTACATGCATACAATCACCCAAATATGGTTGGAAATTTAAAACTTAAATACAAGTGTAATAATTCTCCAAAATACATGACCAACTAAAGATTTAAGGAGACCTAAAAAGTGTTTCCAAAATACAAGTCCTGATAAAATAAGGCTAGAAGTCCTTTCCAAATAAAGAGTTATCTAAACTAAGAACTAGTAGAAGTCCTAAGAACTCAGAGTTGGGTCTTCTTCAGTCTCCAACGCTTGCTCCCAAGGCGCATAATCATCAGCTTCTGCTCACATCCAAGAATTTGGATGATCATCGCAAGGTAAAGTCACACACATACAAAACACACAATTGCAAGGGTAAGCTAGGTATAAAAAGCATGTTATAAATCAAGTATTTCAAGCATGTAATGACAATAATACAACGCAAACTGTAACCGAATGCATTTTATTGATACCAAGGACAGACCACGTGATTTGACCGTCCGGACTAGTATGAAATGTCGAGTTCCAGGGGTTTGTGCACTTGTGGTGGCCCTACTGCTTTGCAAAGCCATTGCCGAGGAGTTTCACCCGACCACACACAAGTGTAAGTCCAACCAAACTCATCTTGGCCCATATAAAATGGAGACACCCAAGACTAGGACCTCCTCCTATTCTCACCACATGACTCATCACTCTCTAATTGAGCATGGATGGTCATTAGAATGTCAAGGTAAACCCCATCCTGAACTCCGGCCATTCATACGGTCA